>NW_026891086.1:25000-144848 GCF_015708825.2 Lethenteron reissneri
TCCAGCCACTTGGAGAAAACGTCTCTGGGGAGGTTCATGGCCAACGACATCTTCATCGACTCCTCGGGACTCGCCTCGACACTTCCGGCAAGGCAGTACGACTTCAGGGAAGCCGACTGGTCTCCGAGTCCGGTAGCGCCGCTCCCTTTCAACCCCTTTCCGGCCGACGACTTCGACTTCTTTCGTTGAGCCGGAGACGGAGGCTGCGGCGCTGCCGGTTGAGGCGACGCGTCGATCTCGTCGTTCACCTTGCAGAGGTAGCGCTCGTGTTGGCGCAGAGGTACTGCGCTCGGAAACGGTTCGTGGCGATAGCGGCACGCGTGGCGAGCCGCCCCTTCCACGTGGGAAGAACGCTCGTGCAGATCCGGCTCTTTGGTCTTGATCTTGCCGGCGGGACGACCCGTGGCCTCCGGTCCACTGATCCGCAGGAAGTCCTCGTTGTCATCGTGACCTGAGCTCTGGGTGGCTTTGGGAGACGTGGCGACGGCCCATTCCATCTTGCCGGCGTCAGCCGTCGAGGCAGCGGCAACTGGAGATGTCGCCTCCCGCGCCGCGCCGTCCGCCGTGACGGAGCCCACGCACTTGTTGGCTCTCTTGTGCGAGCTGTACGAGCCCGAGTGAGAGAAGCGCTTCTTGCAAATTGGGCACCCGTACGGCTTCTCCCCTGGAAATTACAAACAAACACAGCCACGATGGAGGTTTCTGGGTTACATCGCGTCAGTGTGAACGACGCGTCGTCAAAAACCGACACGGCCGGTTCGTAAAGTTTGCGACGCGAAACACAACGTGCCGATTCGTTACACGAGCTCAGCACGCCGGCGTGCTGGAGAGCAAACCCACGACATTTGCAATTCAAGTGCGGCGACGTTTTCGCCAGTAACTACAACCAGCGTCATCAGGTGGGCAGCCAGAATTGTGGACGATATCGGTCGCGAAAGTCGTCGTGTCAAAGCAAAACATTATAAACGCATCATCCAAAGTGCCGTGTGACGCGGTGAATGCGGCCTGCGCTGTAGACACACGCGCAGGAAGGAAATCACAGATTTGAAGCTTTCGTGACTGCAAGGATTCATATTCTTAGGTTTTTTCGGTAAAGTCACCGTGTAGGTAAAACATTAAAATTAATGAAAATAAAATAAAATAAAAATCACGACGTTTCGGAGGCAACACAAGTCTCCGTCATCAGGTGGGACCGTCACAGCCGGATTAGCTGCATCAAGTCGTGATTTTAATTTTATTTTATTTTCATTAATTTTGATGTTTTACCTACGTGACATTACCGAAAAAACCTAAGAATATGAAGGAAATCACGTCGGTGGGTGCGTTCTGCCAAACGTCGCAATTGTTCCACACTCACCGCTGTGGATGCGGAAGTGTTCCTTGAGGTGGTGTTTGCTCTTGAAGTCTCTCCCACACTCTGTGCACTTGTGGCTCGCGGCAGCGGGAGGCTGACCCTTCTGCGCAAAGATGGAACAGAGGTGCGAAGTGAGAATCAGAATAATAAAACAATTTTACCGGAGGGAATCAGATGAGCTATGAAGCTCTTCAGCACGGGCGTTGGGTAGGGGCGAGTAAGCAAGACTCCGCAAGCAGCTCAACGACGCGTCGCGACTTCTATTCCCCTGCACACATTCAGACAGACACATTCAAACAGACACATTCAGACAGACACATTCAGACAGACACATTCAGACAGACACATTCAGACGGACGCATTCAGACGGACGCATTCAGACAGACACATTCAGACAGACACATTCAGACAGACACATTCAGACAGACACATTCAGACAGACATATTCAGACAGACACATTCAGACAGACACATTCAGACAGACACATTCAGATGGACGCATTCAGACGGACGCATTCAGACAGACACATTCAGACAGACACATTCAGACAGACACATTCAGACAGACACATTCAGACACATTCAGACAGACGCATTCAGACAGACACATTCAGACAGACACATTCAGACAGACACATTCAGACAGACGCATTCAGACAGACACATTCAGACAGACACATTCAGACAGACACATTCAGACAGACGCATTCAGACAGACACATTCAGACAGACACATTCAGACAGACACATTCAGACAGAAGCATTCAGACAGACACATTCAGACGGACGCATTCAGACAGACGCATTCAGACGGACGCATTCAGACGGACGCATTCAGATGGACACATTCAGACAGACGCATTCAGACAGACGCATTCAGACAGACGCATTCAGACGGACGCATTCAGACGGACGCATTCAGACAGACGCATTCAGACAGACGCATTCAGACAGACGCATTCAGACAGACACATTCAGACAGATGCATTCAGACGGACGCATTCAGACGGACGCATTCAGATGGACACATTCAGACAGACGCATTCAGACAGACGCATTCAGACAGACGCATTCAGACGGACGCATTCAGACGGACGCATTCAGACAGACGCATTCAGACAGACGCATTCAGACAGACGCATTCAGACAGACACATTCAGACAGATGCATTCAGACGGACGCATTCAGACGTGCGATGATGCCGGCAAACGGGGGGTCAGTCACCTGGCCCGCCCGGGGAGGTCGCGGTGATGTGTGGAGATCCGCGAGGGCCCCCTCGTGCCGGCGGCGAACGTGCTTCCGCAGCGAGCCCCGACGCTTGTAGCCGCGGCCGCAGTGAGGGCACGGCAGCAGCGGCGGCGGCGGCAGCGGCGGCGCGGCAAACGAGCCGTGAGTCCTCGGGCCTAGCGGGGAGGCACGGGGCGAGGGGGCCGCTGGTGGTGCATGAAGAGACGACGCAATCCCACCGATGTGACGGACCGCTGTCGAGTTTGGTGGTCCGTGTTGTTCACGTCGTCTGTCGTGAAAATTCGGTCACGGTTCCTACGATCGCTGTTTCATTGCTTTTATGGCCAAGCGTGGTGGTGTTTTCTTTTAGACGCTGTCGCCTCGACAGACCTGTTCTTCACCTGAGGACGGCTGCTTGTGTTGTGGCCGAAACGTCGTGAGAATTATTTTATTATGTTTTATTTTTATTATTTTATTACTTCCCTTCTACGTGACTTTACCGAAAGAACCAAGAAGATTTTATGGCTTTGTTTTGGTGATTTTCGAAAAGTGTTTTTGGTTTGGCCGTGTTTTGTTTGTTGTAGAACGGAGTTAGACTGATGGCCTTAATCTAAGTTGCACGCCTCCCTCTCATTCCGCTTCTCACTCTGCGAATGCGTCGCTTAACGGAGATGCCACCGCCTGCGTTGGCAAATACGCAATTGCCGGGTGTCTTGCGATGCCGCTGCCACAAGCGTGGCACGCCCGGCTCTGGTTGGCCCACCCCGAACCGCTGAACGTAACGATCGCTTGGTGAAATTAGCCGCAATCCAGAATAACGTTTGGCCACGTGGCCCAGGGGTAGAGAAAGTCGCTCGCAATCGGGAGGCTGCGAGTTCAAATCGTCATTTGGGGATGGGAAGTTGATTCAGCCCGTCACCGCTTTGGTCTCTCACGCCATGGGAATGTGAAATTCCCACCAGTGGCAATGAATCGGTACCCAGTGAGACGATCACAGCTGCCTCAATGCTCGCTGGAGCAGAACATATACTCTGTGGATTTAGTTCTTGTTGTTAAGTCGACAAATGCTACAACGTGTTTTTTTTTATATTTAAAGCTTTCGTGACTGCAGGGATTCATCTTCTTGGTTCATTCGGTAAAGTCGTCACGTAGAATGGAAGTAATAAAATAATAAAAATATAACATAATATAATAATTCTCACGACGTTTCCGCCACAACGCAAGCAGCCGTCCTCAGGTGAAAACCAGGTCTGTCGAGAAGACAGAAGACAGGTCTGTCAAGAAGACAGAAGATAGAGTCTGTCTTCTCGTCAGACCTGTTCTCCACCTGAGGACGGCTGCTTGCGTTGTGGCCGAAACGTCGTGAGAATTATTTTATTTTATTATGTTTTATTAATATTATTTTATTATTTCCCTTCTACGTGACTTTACCGAAAGAACTAAGGTGTTTTTTTTTCCCTTTCATTTTAAACACAACGCTAACAACTACGCTGTAAAGTCTGAGCACGTGCGCTCTTACCGCCACCGCCACCACCGCCACCACCACCACCGCCACCACCACCCGCCATCACCACCGCCACCACCACCACGGCGAGTGGCCCCACTGCCCGGCACATCGCACTCCGCCAATGTCCCGTCCTGCGCACTGCCCAGCGCCTCGGCAGTCTTGTCCACGCCGGGATTGACACCGGTCCCCTCTAAGTTCGTCTCGTCATCCTCCGCCGCCGCCGCCGCCTCCACCTCGTCTTTCTCCTCCTCTTCGTCCACCTCCTCGATGATCTGCAGCCTCTCCTCGTCGTCCTCATCCGGGTCGCGGTCTCGCATCGCCGCGCTCGCGTAGCTCGCCACTGCGACCGAGCAGAGCGGCGCGTCAGCGCGTTTGCCGACGGTTTTACCTTCAAGGGTGTCACTCAAAGGAAACAACCAGGAGGACAACTGTGGTGAACATTGCTTCACGCTCGCTTCTAAAGATCCATTGCTTTGTTATTTCGATGTAAAGCTTTCGTGACTGCAGGGATTCATCTTCTTGGTTCTTTCGGTAAAGTCACGTAGAAGAGAAATAAAAATTATATTATCATATTATTTTATTATTTTATTATATGATATTATTATATTATATTATTATATAATAATATTATTATATTATTATATTATTTTATTATATTATTTTATTATGTTTTATTTGTATTATTGTATTACTTCCCTTCTACGTGACTTTACCGAAAGAACCAAGAAGATACTTTATTATTATTAATATATTCTCCCCCCTCCCGCCCCTCCATTCCCAGTGTGTGGTCTAGCACATCTGACACGAACATCATTTTTGTTCACCTACGTGACTTTACCGAAAAAAAACTAAGAGTATGAATCCTTGCAGTCACGAAAGCTTCAAATCTAGAACATCATCACATCGACAGCGAGGATGACCGGGCGAGACTGACGCCACGTGCTTTGCCAAGGCCAGGTTTGTTTTTCTCCCACCGTCCCACTAATGGCTTAGGTCTGTGAATAAACTTTTACATTGCGCGCAGAGGTCACAAACGTGGTTTTGATTCCTTACCTGTACCTGGCCGCACCAGGGTCGCAATTGGGTACCCGTACCCGGCCGGGTACAGGTACCCGTTCCCTACCTGTACCCGTACCCTACCCGAAATGAGTGACAAACGGTTACTCACCAGTGACTCACGGCCGACCCGTATCCGTACCCGGCCGCACCAGGGTCGCAAACGGCTACCCGTACCTGGCTGGGTACGGGTAGCCGGCTATCGGGTAGGGTACGGGTATCGGGTACCCGGTTGCGACCTCTGGTTTGCGGGGGATCTGTGTGCCTATGAGGAAGTGTTCCTGCATGCGGCAAAGACTAATTCCATGCCGTTCTGGCTGACCATTCACGGTGACAGCAACGCACAGCGTTGCCACGTCTTACACGTTTTGTTCGGGGGGGGTTTTATTATCCCGAAAAAGTTCGCTTAATTTTCCGACCGTACGCATATTTTTCACCGTTGCTGAAAAAATATCACTAAAAATGAACCCGCTTGTGCGGATTGAATGCAACAACAATTCACAGCGTAACCAGTGAGACGGTTCGCTTGAAAAAAGAACGTATCCTTGACTGCATTTGGTCCCCACGTGTCACTGTCACGGACAGCAGGATTTGCACATTTATTTTTTCTAACAAATAAGGCCCACTGAGTCATGTCGGTTTTTTAACAGAAGCGACCTGGCCAAAATGATAGCTCAACAAAGCAGCCTCTGTGTAAATTTATAGCAGCCAAATACTTTGAACGCATGTTGATTCTAAACGTAGAGGTAAACACCGGATGACCCGGAGACAAATCCACCCGCCACCATGGGGAGAACACGCAAACTCCAAATATACAGCAGCAGGCGTCAGGGTCGGGATCGAACCCACAACATCCTGTATACCAGGCGAGGTAGTTAACATCTCCTAGCCACCGTGATGATGATGAGAGAGAGAGAGACACGCAAGCTCCAAATATACAGCAGCAGACGTCAGGGTCGGGATCGAACCCACGACCTCCTGTATACCAGGCGAGGTAGTTAACATCTCCTAGCCACCGTGATGATGATGAGAGAGAGACACGCAAACTCCAAATATACAGCAGCAGGCGTTAGGGTCGGGAATGAACCCACGACCTCCTGCACACCAGGCGAGGTAGTTAACATCTCCTAGCCACTGCAGCAACCCAATCTCAATGTTCAAGGGCTCTTGTATGGTGCCATTAAAAAACAAAACAGCATTCTTATTCTTATTAACCAGCGCTTACAATAGAGTCAATAGTTCGTTTGCAAGGTTCGAGTTCAAGGTCATTGATTAGGTATAGCCCTGTGAGCCATTCGGCTCTTGAAGGTGGTTACTGTGTTATTACTGTACGGTAGTAATACAGTAACAGAGCTGATCGACCCTCGGGGATCGATACACAAACGAGGGGTGGGATGGTGAGGCTGGTCAGCAACTTGTGGCTTCCTTGTGCTAAACTCGCGCCATGGGAATGTGGAATTTCCACGGGCTTCTCGACGCTTCTCTGCGGTTGAAATTTTATTGTTTTAAACCGATAGTATTGGACATTAGCGACTAAGTTTTTTGCAACAGAAACCAAGAATGTGAATCCCTGCAGTCACGAAAGCTTCATATCGAAACAACCACAACAACAACACAACAACCACAACAACACACAAGATGATGGCAGATATTTAACACGATGTTATATTAAACAATCTAACAACACAACCACCACCACAACAACAACAACACAACCACCACCACCACAACACACAAGATGGCAGATATTTAACACGTTGTTATATTTAAACAATCTAACAACACAACCACAACCACCACCACAACAACACAAGATGGCAGATATTTAACACGTTTATATTTAAACAATCTAACAAGACAACCACCACCACCACAACAACACAACAACCACAACAACAACAATATGGCAGATATTTGTCACGATGTTCATATTTAAACAATCTAAACACCACCACAACAACAACAGCAAGATGGCAGATATTTGTCATGCAAGTCTTTACTTACTTCGTGTTAAACTGCAGTGTTCGTTACTGGGCTGCAACGCCACCTACTCACAACAACACAACAACAACAACACAACCAACAATATGGCAAGCTCACACGAGAGTGGGGGAGAACTTAGCAGCAGCAGCAGCAACAACAACAACACAACAACAACATGGGCAAGCTCACACGAGAGTGGGGAGAACTTAGCAGCAGCAGCACAACAACACCACAACAACAGGGACACTGGCGAATTGAATTGTCATTTGATATTTGAGGCCCAGCCACTTACTGCCACCCAGTGGCTTCTGCTAAGCGCTGCTGTTGGAGTGCAAGGATGACAAATCTGACCCACAGCCTGGGGCACAATGGCCCATCATCATCATAAGCCCTTTAATAAGCATGGCCGTTGACCCTGCAGGCCACTGAGCGAGCAACCCAACGTTCCTACCAGCTCCCTCCGCAGCAGGACGATGTGTTCATACACTAACATCTATACGCAAGGCGACTTTTGGGGGTAAATAACAGCTATTGTTTTATTTTTCGATTTAAAGCTTTCGTGACTGCAGGGATTCATCTTCTTGGTTCTTTCGGTAAAGTCACGCAGAAGGGAAGTAATAAAATAATAAAATAAACATAATAAAATAATTCTCACGACGTTTCGGCCACAACGCAAGCAGCCGTCCTCAGGTGAAAACCAGGTCTTAGAGTGGCCGTGTCTCCCTCGGACAACCGTGTCTCCCGTGGCCTACACAAAGAGCGGAGCAGCTGCACGAGAGAGACACGGGGAGAGAGAGACACACAGGAGAGAGACACGGGGAGAGAGACACGGGGAGAGAGAGAGACACGGGGAGAGAGACACGGGGAGAGAGACACGGGGAGAGAGACACGGGGAGAGAGACACGGGGAGTGAGACACGGGAAGTGAGAGACACGGGGGGAGAGAGACACGGGGCAAGAGACACACGGGGAGAGACACGGGGAGAGAGACATGGGAAAGAGACGTGGAGAGAAACATGGGAGAGAGACAGAGACATGGGAGAAAGACACAGGGAGAGAGACATGGGGAGAGAGAGAGACACAGGGAGAGAGACACGGGGCGAGAGACACACGGGGGAGAGAGAGACACGGGGAGAGAGAAATAAGGGGAGATAGACATGGGAAAGAGACGTGGGAGAGAGGACATGGAGAGAGAGAGATATGAGAGAGAGTAAACTAAACTAAATATAAAAACTAAAACTCTAAACTGTTTTCGTATTGACCAAGCCCCACTGACGCTTTTTGTCAGAAGTGATCAAAAATGAGATCAGCTCCACTGAGGAGGGGGACATCTTGATCGTCATCAAAGAGACACCTACAGACACCACAGAGACCCACATACACCCATAGACACCCACAGAGACCCACATACACCCAGAGACACCCACAGACACCCAGAGAGACCCATAGAGACCCACATGCACCCATAGACACCCACAGAGACACAGAGAGAGACCCATAGACACTCACAGAGACCCACAGAGACCCATAGACTCCCACAGATGACCCACAGAGACCCATAGACCCACAGAGACCCGTAGACACCAGCAGACACGCACAGAGACCTACAGAGACCCACAAAGACCCACAGAGAACCACAGACACCCATAGTGACCCACAGAGACCCACCCAACCATTAATTCACCCACTCACTCTCCTAGACGCTCACTCACCCACTCACTCTCCTACACACTCACTCACCCACTCACTCTCCTACACACTCACTCACCCACTCATCCTCCCAGTCACCCACCCACTCACTCTCCTACACCACTCACCCACTCACTCTCCTACACACTCACTCACCCACTCATCCTCCCAGTCACCCACCCACTCACTCTCCTACACACTCACTCACCCACTCACTCTCCTACACACTCACTCACCACTCATCCTCCCAGTCACCCACCCACTCACTCTCCTACACACTCACTCACCCACTCACTCTCCTACACACTCACTCACCCACTCACTCTCCTACACACTCACTCACCCACTCACCCTCCAGTCACCCACCCACTCACTCACCCCAACGTTGGCTATGGGGATGACTTCATACGCACAGAGGTAGTAAACACAAACAACGACCGCCATTCGTTAACCACGATGCGTGTTGCCAGGCCACGTGCACGTTGAGGCCACAGGTACACACAAACACAGGTACACACAAACACAGGTACACACAAACACAGGTACACCACAAACACAGGTACAAACACACACACGGTACCCACACAGGTACACACACAGGTACACAACATACCACAGGTACACCACACACAGGTACACACACAGTTACACACACACACAGGTACACACACAGGTACACACACACACACAGGTACACACACACAAGTCACACACCACACAGGTACACACCACACAGGTACACACACAGGTACCACACACACACAGGTACACACAACACACCAGGTACACACAAACACAGGTACACACACACAGGTACACCACACACAGGTACCACACACCCACAGTACACACACACAGGTACACACACAGGACACACACAGGACAGGGTACAACACACAGGTACACACACACAGGTACACACAAACAGGTACACACACACAGGTACACACACACAACAGGTACACAGGTACAAACACACAGGTACAAACACAGGTACACACACACAGGTACACACACACACACAGGTACAACACACAGGTACACACACACAGTACACACACACACAGGTACACACACACACAGGTACACACAGGTACACCCCTACACAGGTACACACAAACACAGGTACACAAACACATAGGTACACACACACAGGTACACACAAACAGGTAGAAACACACAGGTACACACACACACAGGTACACAAACACACAAGCACCACAGGTACAAACACACAGGTACACACACACAGGTACACACACACACAGGCACACAGGTACACACACACAGGTACACACACACAAGGTACACACACAGGTACACACACACAGGTTCACACAAACACAGGTACACAAACACACAGGTACCACACCACACAGGTACACACAAACACAGGTACACAAACACAGATACACACACACACAGGTACACAACACAGGTACAAACCCCACAGGTACACCACACAGGTACACCACACAAGGTACTCACACACACAGGTACACACACACACAGGTACACCACACACCACACACAGGTACACACCACAGGGTACACCCACACACAGGTACACAAACACACAGGTACACATACAGGTACACACAAACAGGACACCACACAGGTACACCACACAGGTACCACACACACAGGTACCACACAAGGTAAACAACACAGGTAAACACACACACACAGGTACACAGGACACACAGGTACACACACACAGGGTACACACACACAGGTACACACACACACAGGTACACACACAGGTACACACACAGCTACCACACAAACAAGTACACACACAGGTACACACACACACACAGGTACACACAGGTAACACACACAGGTACACACAAACAGGTACACCACACACAGGTACACTCAACAGGTACACACACACACAAGGTACACACACACAGGTACACACCACCACAGGTACACACACAACAGGTACACACACAGTACAACACAGGTTACACACACAGGTACCACACCACACAGGTACACCACACACACAGGTACACACACACACAGGTACACACACACACAAGTACACACACACACAGGTACACACACACAGGTATGCACACACAGGTACGCACGGATACAGCCTATTGATGACAATGTTATCCCAATGGAAATCGACTCCATATGCCCCATTCCTCTACAATCGATTCCTAATGTAATCCACACACAGCCTTACCATCAACACCACCCATCATCACTGCCATCACCACCATCACCACCACTTCACCATCACCACCACTATCCACCATCACCACCATCAGCATCACCATCACCACCACAACCTATCATCACCATCAATGCCATCACCACCATCACCACCACCATCACCACCACCATCACCACCATCACCATCAGCATCACCATCATCACTGCCATCATCACCATCACCACCACTATCACAATCACCCACCACTATCACTATCACCACCATCACTGCCATCACCACCACTATCACCACCAGCATCACCACCATCACCACCATCACCATCATCACTGCCATTCACCACCATCACCACCACCATCAGCATCACAATCATCACTGCCATCACCACCATCACCACACACTTCACCATCACCACCACTATCACATCACCACCACTATCACTATCACCACCATCACTGCCATCATCACCATCACACCATCACCACCACTATCACTATCACCACCATCACCACCACCACCAATACTCACCTTCAGTAGTTAATATCAGCTACCACCATCACCAGAAATGACTCCACACGAGTCAATATGCTAATGAGCACTCGCCCCTCCCACCCACCGGCTCATTTGCATAAACCACGCCCACAACCACACCTTGTGATGACGTCACACACACACAAAGACCCCCCGTGTAGCCTGTAACAGACTGTAGGGGCAAGTGCTGTTAGCGAGTAGCACCTGTGAAGGCTGGAACGGTACACGAGGGGTGGGTGGTCAGCACTACGCCCGACCGCCTTTGTCTCCCCAGTGGCGATGTTGACTACACACCGCACCACGAACTCATTTGAGGCCGAGTCGACCTAGGGGAGGCCCAGGACCGGTAGCAACAGTGAATCCCCAGGTACAGCCTGGGAGATTGATTGCTTTGGGTGTGGACCAATCAGGACAGTGCACACATGATCAGAGTTGTGTTGTCTTGTTTGCATTAAGGCCGCAGGTATTGTGGCCAATGCAAACATGACTCCTCGTAAAAAAGGTGTCAGTTTTGGAACCTCATTTTCCAGTAAAAAATATGATAATTGGTTTTTTACCCTTCTATCTGGCAACAAAACTGACACCTTTTTTACAAGGAGTCATGTTTGCATAGACAGCAATACCTGCAGTCATAATACAAACAAAAGAACATAACATATACATTGTCCTTGAAGTTGATTGGTCCACACCCGAGACAGCTTTCCTTAGAGCCTAGTCTCACATGGTGTTGGACCAGATGACGCCAAAAGGCGCACAACTCAATACAGTGCACCATCAGAGTATGAGAGCTCGGGGTGAAGCATTTACACCATTGGAACCTCATTTGCCAGTAAAAATATGATAGTTGGTTTTTTACCCTTCTATCTGGCAACAAAACTGACACCTTTTTTACGAGGAGTCATGTTTGAATAGACCACAATACCTGCAGCCATAATGCAAACAAAAAACATAACTCTGATGATGATATGCACTGTCCTTGAAGTTGATTGGTCCACACCCGAGACAGCTTTCCTTAGACAGCTTTTCCTTGTCTATGCAACATGACTCCTTGTAAAAAAAGTGTCAGTTTTGTTGCCAGATAGAAGGGTAAAAACCAATGATCAGTTATGGCCATTTCAGAGAGAGTGTTTTGTGTGTTTGTGCTGCCTCGGCCCTGCTATTACTACTGCTGCTACTGCTGCTGTTGCTACTACTACTGCTGCTGCTACTGCTGCTATTACTACTACTGCTGCTGCTACTACTGCTGCTGCTGCTACTACTACTGCTGCTGCTACTGCTGCTGCTACTAGCTGCTGCTACTGCTACTACTGCTGCTGCTGCTACTGCTACTACTGCTGCTACTGCTGCTGCTACTACTGCTGCTACTGCTGTTGCTGCTACTGCTGCTGGTACTACTGCTGCTACTGCTGTTGCTGCTACTGCTGCTGCTACTACTACTACTACTGCTGCTACTGCTGCTGCTACTGCTACTACTGCTGCTGCTGCTACTACTACTGCTGCTACTACTACAGCTACTACTGCTGCTGCTACTACTACTACTGCTGCTACTACTGCTGCTGCTACTACTACTACTGCTGCTGCTACTGCTACTACTGCTGCTACTACTGCTACTGCTGCTGCTACTACTGCTGCTCCTCTCTGCGAACTTTCGGCGTCTCGTGAGGCAAGTGGAGGAGTTTCACCGCCACCACTGCCAATGTCTTCTTGATCGCTCCCACTCCATGTTAGCAGGCAGGGTGTTTGTACGTCCGGAGTGGCACCCGCACGTGTGGCCACGACTACGGCGTTCCGCCTCCCGGTACGAGTTGAGACGCCTCATCATCATCAGCAGCAGCATCATCAGCATCATCATCATCAGCATCATCATCATCAGCAACAGCAGCATCATCATCAGCAGCAGCAGCATCATCAGCAGCAGCAGCAGCATCATCATCATCAGCAGCAGCAGCAGCAGCAGCATCAGCCTCATCAGCAGCAGCATCATCATCATCATCATCAGCAGCAGCATCATCAGCAGCAGCAGCAGCATCATCATCATCAGCAGTAGCAGCAGCATCATCACCATCATCAGCAGCAACAAGGGATCTCTTCTATACAAAACCCTTGACTATACAGCTTACACACACACACATACACAGCTACACACACAGAGATTACACACATACATATACACAGCTACACACATACACACAGATTACACACACACATATACACAGCTACACACATATGTAGTGGTGGTATTGACGTGCGCCGACAGTGATGGATCACGGGGCGCGGGGTTGGGCACGCGCTGTGGGCGTGGTTATGGACGCGCGCGCCGGTGGTAAGGCGCGCTGACACAAGCTGGGAAAAGAGGATCGTAGCGAGTGCGCAGGATTGGTCAGATAAGTGGGTTGCTACTCAGCGACGTTCGCAGGAGGGTTATAAAGGGAGACGCGCGAGAGCACTCGTGGTCAGTGGTTAACCAGTTGAAGACGAAGCCGGGGGGGAGGAGGTAGTGGCCCGGGACGCTAGTCCGACGCCCGTGTGGGTCGGGACGGTGGTACCCAGAGCCGAGACGGGCACCCCCGGCTGGGTGTGTCCGGGAGGCTACGGGGCGTAAGAGCCCGTGTCAGTATAGCTGAGTGGGTGTTTGTCACCAGTTGTAGCTGAGTGGGTGTTAGTCACCGTGTAGCTGAGTGGGTGTGAGTCACCCCGAGTAGCTAAGTGGGTGTCAGTCACCCGTGCAACGAAGTGGGTGTTAGTCACCCGTGTTAGCTGAGGGGTGTGAGTCACCCGAGTAGCTAAGTGGGTGTTAGTCACCCGTGAACGAAGTGGGGTGAGTCACCCGTGTAGCTAAGTGGGTGTTGGTCACCCGTGTAACGAAGTAGGGTGTTAGTCATCCGTGTAACTACAAGTTGGTGAAAATAAAGAGTGTGCTACCCGTGAAGTCGTCTCCTGCCGAGTTACTACTTTACAACTGGCGTCAGAAGTAAACCTGTCTTCAAGGAGAATGGACACAAGGAAGACTTCTCGTTCCCACGTGCAAGACCGGGGAGACGACGCGTACCGGAGACACCACCTCGGGAGGAGAGGACGAGGAGTTGCCGCCGATGCAGCACTTCGCGGAAATGGCCGATGCTCCGCGCCTCCGACACCAGCCTGCAGGACGCACACTCCCGCCTGGCGGAGTTGCTGCTCGCCGCCGCTGCGATTTGGCGGAATCTCCGTTCCAGCGGCGGGGAACGCCTGCGGGGTTGGAAGAGGCGGCGCGGCTGGAGGGTTCCCGCCATAAGGCGTTTCGCGCCAAAAGTTTGGAGTTGGCGCCATTTTTGAGGGTCCGCCCGGTTGGCGGGAAACGCGGACACCACGTGGCCAGAGTCTCCACACAGCGCAGCCCGCGTCATCGCGCGCGCCGGAGCTCTCCATTTTGCGCCTGCAGAGGGAGCCGACATTTCTACAACCACAGCGCGCGGGAAAATCGTTCCAACGACGACGACGACGATCGAGTCTCCAGCAACGATTGCCCGCGCTGTCGGTGTTCAAGGCGGACGGGGGCGACTGGGGAGCCTTCCAGCGACGGTTCATCGCGCATCAAGAAATGTCGGGGTGGTCCGACACCACTGCCCTGCGCGCGCTGCCAGCGATGCTCGACGACGACGCGCTTGCGGCCTTCACGTCTGCCCCGAGGTCGTCCCGCTCAACGCTCCAGGCCGCGCTACACCTGATGGCCAAGGTGTTCGGGCCCTCGACCTGTCGCCACCAGTTCTACGATCGGCGGAAGGTGGTTGGAGAAACAACGCTCGCCTATCGCACGGCGCTGCTCGCCCTGGCGGACTCAGCTTTTCCCCGCATGGACAAGGAGGGGAAGGACGCCATGGTGACGGAGCAGCTGCTGGCGCTGGCTCACGGATTGGGAGTTCCCATTAATACGGCGGACGAGATGGACATTGCTCCCTGGGGATTGCCACGAGTATCACGCTTACGAGTCCTAAGCGGAAGCCGACGGTCGTCTGCGCATCGGTGGGAACGGGGCACCGGCCGCCACGATCATCGGACCTCAGCCTGCTGTGCCTCGGGAGGAGGCCTTCGCTTTCGACCGGGGGAGTGGAGAACGGGAGGTCGTTCGCCCACACGCTCCCCGCAAGCTGGAGCAACCGAAACCTACGACGTCCCTCGTCGTCTGCTACAACTGCGGCCTTCGGGGCCACGTCGCGTCCGGGTGCCGGGCCCCGCGTCACGCACCGCGGGACCACGTCCGGACGACGACCAGGGACTCAAGACATCCCACTGAACCCGGCAAGTCGCGGCACCTCACACGTTCGGTCCACACGCACGGCACGTTCGGGTCGCCGCTTAGCGGTGGGGGGACCGTGTATGGGCACCGGGGGTTCGGTTCGGCGAGAGGGGTCCGTACGGCCCGAAGGCAGTCGATGGTCCGAATTGGCCCACAGGATGTGGCTGCGTCGGCCGGGTCGTCCGTGGTAACGGGGTACATTGACGGGGTTGAGGTCCGGGTGCTGTGGACACGGGTGCGTCGGCCACTATATTTCGGACCTTATTTATAATTCTTCCCGTCCAATGTCGACCCTTCTGCCGGTGGACGTACCATTTTACGCGGCAAACGGGGGATCTTTGGGAATCATCGGCCAGATTCGGGAATATTTGTATTGGCGATTAAATTGGCGGGTCCTATTTTTGTATCATCATCGTTGGCCGTTCCTTGTTTACTAGGCACGGACTTTCTGTCTAAAATGCCCATCAAAATTCTCATAGACCAGGCCTGCATTGAGCTTCCGTCGGGACGGCGGGTTGAGTTTTTGAAGAGTCCAAATAAGATACGCACGGCTTGTGCGACGGTGCAGGCGCTGGCAACCCGGACTGTACGGGTGCCCCCGGGATCGCAAATGTTGGTACCCCTTCGGTTGAGAAAACCCCTGGGGCGGATGCGGGGGCACAGGGAGTTCTATTGGGGCCGTCTAACAGGCTAAAGGGGACCTCGACTTAGCGGTGGCCCAGACCATGGTGAGGGGGGACAGTGAGCCGTTCGTTGTGGTCCTGAATACGGGGTCGCGGCCGGCCGTGATTACGCAGGGAACGGTGCGCTCACGCCGCGCCGCTACCCGTCGAGGAACAGCTCGTTGCTCACGCCGATTCGATGTCGATACGCATCCCAAAGTGAGGAGGGGACGGAGTGGTTGGACTCGTTGTGTGCCGGGTCCAGTACCTTGTCCAGTGTGCAGTTGGGTGCATTGAGGGGCTTGCTACTCGAGTTCGCTGACGTGTTTAGCAGGCACAAGTACGACATTGGCTGCACAGACCTGTTGCGCCACCACATAGACTGGGGACGCGGCCCCTATTCGACAGAATCCCTTCCGGCTCAGTCCAGCCGAGAAGGAGCATGTGCAGTCGGCAGTAAATGACATGTTGGCGGCCGACATCATTGCGCCCTCTTCCAGTCCGTGGGGTGCTCCTATCGTCTTGGTTAAAAAACAGGATGGATCCTGCGGTTCTGTGTCGATTTCCGCCGCCTAAACAAAATATCAATGGCCGATGCGTATCCGCTCCCCAGGATGGATGAGTCGCTGGATGCCTTGGCAGGAGCACAGTTTTTTTCGACGCTCGATTTGCTTTCGGGATTTTGGCAATTGCCCCTCGATGACGAATCAAAACCAAAAACCGCTTTCCGGACACCGGGAGGCCTATTTGAGTTCAACCGATTGCCCATGGGTTTACATTCCGCTCCTGCCACGTTCCAGAGGCTCATGGAATTGGTTTTGTCAGGCCCAATGGGACACCTGTTTGATTTACCTCGATGATATCATCGTTTTCAGCCGAACTTTTGAGGAGCACCTCCAGCGACTGAGAGCGGTGTTTCTCAGGATGCGTTCCGCGAAGCTTAAATTTAAACCGGCTAAATGTTTTCTGCTTCGGGAATCGGTCAGGTATTTGGGCCATATCGTTAGCCGTTCGGGGATCTCGACGGACCCTGCTAAGACGCAATGCGTCGGCTCATGGCCAACACCGACCTCTGTACTGAAGTCCGCAGCTTCATAGGATTGCCTCCTATTACCGTCGTTTTGTCAAGCAGTTTGCCACCATAGCCAGGCCCCTGCACGCTTGACGGCTAAAGGGGTGCGGTTTCACTGGGGGCCGGAGAGGAGGCCGCGTTCTGCTCCCTTCGTGACGCCTTGGTGCAGGCTCCCCCCTTGTGTTACCCCGATTTCACGCAACCGTTTGTGCTCGACACGGATGCCAGTAACACGGGTATCGGGGGAGTGCTCTCACAGGTGGTCGGGGGGGTCGAACGGGTGGTCGCCTACGGTAGCAGGGTTCTGTCCCCCGCGGAACAACGCTACTGCGTGACACGGCGTGAATTGCTGGCGATTGTGTTTTTTATACAGCAATTCAGGCCGTATCTGTATGGCCGTCACTTTACGGTTCGCACGGACCATGCGGCTCTCCAATACGCTATGCGGGTGGCGCAGCCATCCGGCCAATTGTCCCGATGGTTGGAGGTCCTTCAGGACTACCAATTCACGACGATTTACCGCAAGGGGTTGCGCCACTCGAATGCGGATGCATTGTCGGTTGCCGCCGCGTACGGAATGCGCATGTCAGTTAGGATCGGCGCGGTGTAAACCTCTGTCGCTGTCCCCGCGGAAGTGGTGCTAGCCGCCACGGATACTACGGGGGTCGACGCCCACGGGGAGGGACTCGCTGTTAGCATTGCCTCTCATCGAGTGGGGCCGTCTGCAAATGGCCGACAGCTCCCTACTCGGCTACGTCGGAAGGTTAACGTTCCCGAGGGGGGGAAACGCGGGTCGGTTCCTGGGTGTGCAGACAGGGCCTCTTGATGAGTGGGACATGTCCCGGCGTCACATGCTTGTGGTGCCGTTTGTATGCGGGGTAGGTCGTCCTGGCTGCCCATGAACGACTCATGCATCTGGGGTTTCACAAAACGCTCGCCCTCATTCAGCGAGACTACTATTGGCCGGGATGGGCAACGACGTGGCGAACATTCTTAAGGGTGTGTAGGGTGCGCAAAGAAAACCGCCACCAATAGCGGCTAATCCACCGCTCAATCCATTCAGTTTCGCGCACGAACGAATTGGTCGCGCTAGACATCTTGGGGCCCTTTCCCTACACCTCGGGGAAATAAGTTCCTGCTGGTTGGCGTAGAGTACTTCACCCGCTGGCCCATGGCGTGGCCACTCGCCAACCAGTCGGCTGCGGCAGTGGCGGACGCCTTTGTCCAAGGTTACGTTTTGGACAAAGGCGCCCCCGAACGCTTGCTGACGGATCAAGGGAAAAATTTTCGATTTTGTTGCGCGAGGTGTGCGACCTGTTGGGTACAAAGAAAGTACGTACCTCCCCGTACCACCCGCAGACTGACGGTATGGTTGAACGTCTGAACAGGACGATTACGTCTATGCTGTGCCAACAGGTATGCGACGACCAGGTGGATTGGGACTTACAGGTACCGGGGGTACTAGCGGCCTATCGGATGGCACCCCATGCGGCGACGGGGTTTTCTCCATTTTTTCTGATGTATGGGCGGGAGGCTGATCCGGCCATGGACGTCCAACTGGGGATTTCCAGCCACGTGCAAAATCTAAATTGGCAGACCATATAAGTTTAACATCGCCAAATTGGCTGAGCGCGAGAGGCTGCGAGATTGAATTCGCTCTCGGCAGATCGCGAACGAGCGATTGCATGAACGGAAGGTGCATACGCACAATTGGGAACCGGGCGATAAGGCCTGGCTGCATTGTCCACACGCACCGTTGGCTACGTCCCCCAAACTGTTGAGACCATGGAGGGGACCGGTGGAAATTGTGCGGGTTGCACGACCCCAGAGTATACAGATTAAATGGGGAAAACGCCGTTGGTACGTGCACCCCTCCCGACTGAAACCCTACGCGGCGCCGCGTGACCCCGGGTTGTGCCGTGACGACCGAGCGTGTGATGTGACCGTCGACTCGGGGAGGGATGTGTCGCAGGCTGATCCTCACGTGTCTCCACCTGACCCACCCCCAGGTGTCTCGGACCTGACGGCTGTTGACCGTCGGGAACCGGAACCCCGCGGCTCGCGCGGAGCCCCGATGCCTGGCCCATGCCTTCCTGAACTGCCGGCGCCGCCGGATGGCCAACTGCGTCTGTGCCGTACGACGGTCCGGCAAGGCGGACTCGGGCAAGGACGCAACACTTTTCATGAAAAAAAAAAAAAATAATTTTCTTTTTGTTAAAGCCCGACTCGTTGCCGGTCCCCCTCTGCCGGGGTAATGTCCCGTTCAAGGGACGCTCGGACACATTGGGACGCTGCATGAGTCGGAGAGAAAAGAAGAGAAAATGAAAAAATTTTTTTATTTTTATGTTACTCTTTCCGCATACACAGTATCGTTGCCACTCGCCGGATTGTGCATATTGTTCTTGTTGTGGGTGGCGGTTGCTGGGTTTTGCGGATTGCGGTGTTCATGTTGTGTTGTTAGGGTTTGTTGTTATGTTACGGGGCACACATAGGGGTGAAGGGGTGTTGTATATTTTATTAGCAGCCGGGGTCTGGCTGCGAGCTATGTGGTAGGGGGTGATGTAGTGGTGGTGATGGACGTGCGCCGACAGTGATGGATCACGGGGCGCGGGGTTGGGCACGCGATGTGGGCGTGGTATGGACGCAGCGCGCCGGTGGTAAGGCGCGCTGACACAAGCTGGGAAAGATCGTAGCGAGTGGCGCAGTGATTGGTCAGATAAGTGGGTTGCTCTCAGCGACGTCCGCAGGAGGGGTATAAAGGAGATGCGCGAGAGCACTCGGGGTCCGTGTTAACCAGTTGAAGACCGAAGACGGGGGTGGAGGAGGTAGTGGCCCGAGACCCCTAGTCCCGCCGTCCTTGTGAGGACCGGGGCCTGTGCGGCTCGGAGCCGAGACTGGGGGACCGTAGTCCGAAGCCCGTGTGGGTCGGGACGGTGGTACCCAGAGCCGAGACGGGCACCCCGGCTGGGTGTGTCCCGGAAGGCTACGGGGCGTAGAGAGCCCGTGTCAGTATAGCTGAGTGGGCGTTAGTCACCGTGTAGCTGAGTGGGTGTTAGTCACCCGTGTAGCTAAGTGGGTGTTAGTCACCCGAGTAGCTAAGTGGGGTGTTAGTCACCCGTGTAACGAAGTAGGGTGTTAGTCATCCGTGTAACTACAAGTTGGTGAAAATAAAGAGTGTGCTACCCGTGAAGTCGTCTCCTGCCGAGTTACTACTTTACATAGAGAATACAACACATCACACTGTGAGTCTCTGTGATTGACACTGAACCCTGTGGGAGCCTCAGTCTGGCTCTGTGAGTCTCAGTGATTAACACTGAACCCTGTGGGAGCCTCAGTCTGGCTCTGTGAGTCTCAGTGATTAACACTGAACCCTGTGGGGAGCCTCAGTCTGGCTCTGTGAGGTCTCGTGATTAACACTGAACCCTTGGGAGCCTCAGTCTGGCTCTGTGAGTCTCAGTGATTAACACTGAACCCTGTGGGAGCCTCAGTCTGGCTCTGTGAGTCTCAGTGATTAACACTGAACCCTGTGGGAGCCTCAGTCTGGCTCTGTGAGTCTCAGTGATTAACACTGAACCCTGTGGGAGCCTCAGTCTGGCTCTGTGAGTCTCAGTGATTAACACTGAACCCTGTGGGAGCCTCAGTCTGGCTCTGTGAGTCTCAGTGATTAACACTGAACCCTGTGGGAGCCTCAGTCTGGCTCTGTGAGCCTCAGTGAGGCTCACAGAACCAGACTGTGAGCCTCACTGAGGCTCACAGTCTGGCTGGTGGGGGGGGTGTGGGGGTGGTGGTGGTGCTAATTAAGCTGGGTGAGTGCACTGACAGTCTACAGTGTAGACTGTAGCCTGGTAATTAAGCTGGATGGGGTGTACTGGCAGTCTGTAATGTAGACTGTAGCCTGGTTATTAAGCTGGGTGAGTGTACTGACCATAGAGCTCCGAGGGGAGGTCACCTGGCCGACCGGTTTTTTATCCGAGAAACCCTTATCGGGATTAACTCTCACGGTTTCCCGGCGATCAGGGAATTGGATGACCTCCCCCGTGCTACGTGGCACCGCGGCGCTGCGGCCGGCCTTAATATGGTGTGGTCGCGGCGTGGGGCATTCGGCCACCGCGGTTGAGGCGCATTTCCCCCCACACACGCCAGTATCGACGGGGCAAGCAGAGGGAATAAGCATTGTGATGGAGGAGCATCATTAGAAAACACGCAGCGCATCTGAACTGCATGATCAGGCACCCCCGCACAGGCAGCGGAGGGACGGCATAATTACGCTCGGGCACGCAGGCACCATTGTTAGGGGAGTTAAAGGATAAGGCTATTAGTATAAATAACCTGGAGAGCGGGGCCACGCGGGCAGCCGTGCACAAATTCCCACGGCGCACCTTTGTAATGGACGCCGCCGCATAATCTGCAATAACAAAGGCATGCGTGAGAAAGGAATTAACTTGCGGAACATCCGATTAGCATATCGAAGGCCCACGGTACGTGGGAAGGGGGTAGGGGCCTGAGTCCGGGGAATTAGGATAAAAGGGAGCGTAGCGAGGTAGAGCTCTCTCTTACTCCGAGAAGCCAGCGTCCAAGACGGCCCCCAGCTCTGCCCTCCGGACGTCCGTGCGACGTGTCGAGGCAAGCAGCGAGGAAAATCCACGGAATGTCGAGTGCCTCAAACCGTGAGTAAGGAGGTAAATGTATTTCGTGAACGATAGATAGGGAATAGGTACAGGTTTAGTGGAACAGGCCAGCCTCGTCGACTCACACTGATTTAACATCTAGTTCCAGGTAGCAAATAATAAATCATTAATAGCGAAGCGTGGCCTCGCGTGATCTTGTCGAGCAGTGTGAGCGTGTGGGTGCGCTGTGCGCACAGTGGTTCGCCACGTGAGTGAGCGCTGCGCGGAGCTGAGCGCGCGGGTGAGCGTGTGTACGCAGTGGTTCTGTAGTGTTGCGGCTCGCCTCGGGGGAGCGCTGCGCAGAGCGGTGCGAGAGTGGGTGTCGCGTGTGTTCACCCTGTGTGTGATACAGGTGCGCGATCATAACGCGAGTATTCAGTGGTGAGTGAGTGCCGCGGGGAGCTGTGTGCGTGAGTGCGCATACGTTCGTTACGTGTCGGATACGGATGCGCATTGGTAACGTGGTTATTCGACGTGGAGGCGAGTGCCGCACAGGGCTATAGACGGGCACACGCTCGCAGTGTGCGAGAGCTGTACGTAGCGGTGTAAAGAGGGGGAGTGTGGCGTTTGATTGATGATGCTGTGCGCACGTATGCTCGCAGCGTGGGAGCGCGGCGCGAGGCTGTAGCAGTAGGGGCGTCGCGTTCGAATGCCGGCAAAACCGTAGCGGGTAATGGGGAGGTGGGGTAACCTAAACGGAATAGGGGATGCAGGCGGGAGGGACCCCGGGGGCCAACGGCCCCCACACTTACGACTGTGCAAATCTTTCGGTCGTTTTTTTAACCCACTTCCCGTGATCCAATCGAGCTGACATTTTGCACACAGACTTGTTGTGCGTGACAATTTTTTTTCGTGAAATTTTTTTTCCTAAATTTTCCACTTTTTAGGAAAAAAAATTTTCATATTTAATTTAAAATACCAATGTGATAAAAATGAAACTCTTACTCAAGAAAAACAGAAATGAATAATAAAATAAAACCGATGCCACGCATATAAAGGATTTTACGGGTTAATTTTTTTTATACCTATGTGGCTTTAGCGAAAGAAACAGAGTATTTATCAGCATATTTGCATTGTTGTTACTTAGATGGAACTGTGTGCTTGTGTGTGTGTACGCAACCAGCAACACGGTTTACCCACAGCAAGGAATTGTTGAGGTGTTTTTCTTTCTATTACGTGCTTTTGAGTTCTAAATAATGTATTTCCATGTTGTGTAACGTCAACTGATTTAAAGCTTTCGTGACTGCAGGGATTCATCTTCTTGGTTCTTTCGGTAAAGTCATCACGTAGAAGGAAAATAATAAAAATAAAACATAATAAAATAATTACTTTATTTAAAATAAAATAATTACTTTATTTTATGTTTTATTTTTATTATTTTATTATTTTCCTTCTACGTGATGACTTTACCGAAAGAACCAAGCAGAAAATAATTATTTTTGTAATAAAATAATTTTTTTTTTGTAATAATTTTTGTAATAATTATTTTTGTAATAAAATAATTATTTTATTGTTTTATTTTTATTATTTTATTAAATCATTTATTATGCTTTATTTTGATTACTTTATTACTTCCCTTCTACGTGACTTTACCGAAAGAACCAAGAAGATGAATCCCTGCAGTCACGAAAGAAGCTTTAAATCGATTCATTTTTATTTGATCATACGAATTGCATCCACCAGTTGTGACCTCACACGTCAAATGTGGCAGCACGTGCAACTGTAATTGTTGTTGTATCTCATACACACGACACCGCACGAGCTATACACACCCACACGCACGGGGAAGAGAGAGGCAGCATTATTAGATGAGAGGAAGTGATAATCAAGTCTTTGTGTGAACCGACTTCCGAGATGAACATTTCCATTTGGAATCACACGACGCAGCACACAAATCATTCACGCTGACACTAATGATCATCGAGCAGGCCATGCCGAGTTTCTCCATCGCCAGAGTGAGTCGTGCCCGGGGGTGATATTCGCAGGGACCCACACAAATGTGATTATTCCCTTGAGATCAGAATTATGAATTTTCAGCAATTTTATTTTTATAAAAATCACTGTAATCAATGTTTTACATCATGGGATGATGTAATATGAGAGTGCAGGGATTCATATTCTTGGTTCTTTCGGTAAAGTCGCATAGAAGGGAAACAATTAAATAATATTATTTCCCTTCTACGTGACTTTACCGAAAGAACCAAGAATATCTTATAGCAAGTTCTGCACGCAATAAGTTTAGTGACATACCGCATCGGAATGCAAAGTTACAAATAAGATGTATTATCAAAGATACTAAGAGGTTTGCATTTACAATTCGTGATGTCTATTGCAAGTGGCTGGCATGAAAGCAACATTCATTACAAAAAATAAATTGCAAAAGAGAAAACTTTTAGCATTTCACTTATAACGTTTTAATCAACAAACAACAATTCAGCTGAACATGAAACATCGTTTTTTCGTTCAAACTTTAAAACCGATAGCAGAAAAAACGCTAAAAAATGTGACATTTGTAAAACACTACATGTCAAATTCGAAAAAGGTTCATTAGCTGGCATAGCGAAATTAATCAATAATAAATTCCCGCTTGTCATTCACGCAGCATATTTGCAAAAACGACATTTTTACATAAAGGACTTAACAAATACCTTGCTAATATATTCACCACGAACTAGACAGCGGAATGTCAACGTTGAAAGAAGAAAAGGGGCTTAACCAATTGCGGTGCCAAAATACCCATCCCCCCAATGCCTTGACAAACTGCGTTTGCAATCCGCGGTATTTCACCGATTGTCGTGAGGTCTGCAAGCGAGCGGCGATCGTTGGCAACGTAAAGTTGGGCCACGTCGCTGGATTCCAGTTAAAACCCTCCGCTTGGTGAAACTGGCTTAGAATATAGAGAAAGAGTTCCTCCTGGTGGCGCGAAATCATCATCTTTAAATCGCGGGCCTTGGACTGGGAATGGCACCAACTTGTTTGAACCACCTCTCTAGGCAAGACTTGTGCTCTACCTTGAACACACGTCCAAGGCAGAGCACATTGAGATGATTGCAACATGTAAAATATTAATCTTAAACATTAGTAGTAATTGCAGATGTTCTCAATCTGCAAGGTGGCAAATTCAGCTGTGTCGCTGCAGACAACGTTAAAGTCTCGGCTTCTGAATGCGTGCAAAATAAGACTTTTGTTGTTTAGGATGTGAAAATTGCTGATGAAATGACAACGTATGTTAAGCTTTGATGTTTACTGTACATTTGTAGACTTTATTAAACACCTAAAGAGCATACTAAACTATAGATCAAAACTAATGAAAGTCCCAGGCATATGTTCAGCGTATGGCTTATAAAAACGGGAACATCTTGATTGCTGTCACATACGGAGAAGCATCACAACAGCATCCTCGGTAGATTCTGAGATGACATTATTTCAGCAGAGCTGCGAAAGGCATTCATTGTTTGGTTGAAATCCAGGTGAAGCATTATCCAAAATAGGAATTGACCAAAACTTCTATTTCCAAATCAAGGCCAAATAGAAAGTCCCCAACAACCACAATGACTTTCATGACTATTTATTTGACAGTCCAAACAAGTGAATATGCCCCGTGCTCAAACTAATTGTGGATGTCTTATCCACGTGGGTGGTTTTACAGCAAGTGGTCAAATTGCTACACGTCTTTCAAAGGCCGGTGCCGACATGAAAAACGTTTGCCACCTTCACGTCATTAACAGCTCCAAACACGAAGTCAGAACGCTTCATAATGCCGGTTTATTAAATGCAAAAACTATATTGTGGAACAACACAGTGGCCCTGTGACCAGGGTGGGTTTGAAGTCCATTCAAGGAGACAGACCGGTAAACTCATCTGGGAAGAGACAAATCAACAATTGCAATGATCAAAGCAGCGCTTACATTATATCCATACAAGTGTGTTGGTTAGTATATAGAATGTAAATGTGAGATGAGTGGCATGTTGGTAAATGGTGCTTAGGACACAATAAATATCAAGTTAAATTTCGATTTAAAACTTTCGTGACTGCAGGGATTCATCTTCTTGGTTCTTTCGGTAAAGTCATCACGTAGAAGGGAAGTAATAAAATAATAAAAATAAAAATAATAAAATAATTCTCACGACGTTTCGGCCACAACGCAAGCAGCCGTCCTCAGGTGGAGAACAGGTCTGTCGGGGAGACAGCGTCTGAATGAAACAGCACACGATATATGCTCCAAGCTCGTGTGCTGTTTCATTCAGACGCTGTCTCCCCGACAGACCTGGTTTTCACCTGAGGACGGCTGCTTGCGTTGTGGCCGAAACGTCGTGAGAATTATTTTATGTTTTATTTTTATTATTTTATTATTTCCCTTCTACGTGATGACTTTACCGAAAGAACCAAGAAGATGAAATATCAAGTTAACTGAACAGCCACTGCTAGCACTGAGTGGGGTGAAAATGGGGGTGAGGATTATTAGGATCAACCGCCATCGATTTTAAATATCCCTGCAGTCCAAAATCTTTACTCAAACTACAGTGAATCACGCGAGCAGGTCTTCATCATTCCCACGTTGACATGCACTTGCATAATGACGCGGCAGAGAGCGGATTGAACTTAGTGGCCTTACCTGATAACATTTAAAGTTTGATTCTAGATTGGAAGTTTTCGTGACTGCAAGGATCCATACTCTTTGGTTCTTTCGGTAAAGTGACGTGGGTAGAAAATAAAAATAATGATAAAATGTAAAATACAAATAAAATTAACTCAATTTTAGTTATTTTCATCTTTAAAATTTTAATAACTAAATTTTAGTTATTTTAATTTCACACTTAATTTTATTCTTATTTTCACCTACGTGACTTTACCGAAAGAACCAAAGAGTATTTAAAGTTTAGTATCGATTTTAGCAGCAGCCATAACACTCGTCAATTCACAAACTCGGAACTTAAGTAATCGCCAATCAACTGACTTTCACTGATTGCAGTTTGCTCTAATTGTATGCAAGCATCGCTGACTGTAACGAATGTTCCTTTTTTATTCCATTGTGTTAAATCACAAATGCGTAATGTATTTTAGTTGTAGACACTAATTGATACACTGATCGAGACATTTAAACCAATACACCGTTCAAAAGTAATGCAATGCTAAAACATGCATTTCGATTTAAAGCTTTCGTGACTGCAGGGATTCATCTTCTTGGTTCTGTCGGTAAAGTCATCACGTAGAAGGGAAATAATAAAATAATAAAAATAAAACATAATGAAATAATTCTCATGACGTTTCGGCCACAACGCAAGCAGCCGTCCTCAGGTGGAGAACAGGTCTGTCGAGAAGGCAGAGATTCTGAAGACGGCTGCTTGCGTTGTGGCCGAAACGTCGTGAGAATTATTTAATGTTTTATTTTTATTATTTTACTATTTCCCTTCTACGTGACTTTACCGAAAAAACCAAGAAGACGGATTGAACTTCTCACCACAATGCGTCGAGTTTACTGAAACCCATCTTTGCTTTGCATTTTGGAGAAGCCGTTACCGTGTTCTGGCGGAACTGCTGAAGGCTGCTGAAAGGCGGCTGCGATGGTCTTTGCGGAGACACTCTGGAAGTCGATGAGCAGATTGGTGTCTGCTACTCTGCGTCCCTGTTGAGGACACAAGGGAGAGACACATGGCTTTATTTTGGTGATTTCAAAAAGTGTACAGTATTGGTTTAGCCA
Source organism: Lethenteron reissneri (assembly GCF_015708825.2). NCBI lineage: Eukaryota > Metazoa > Chordata > Hyperoartia > Petromyzontiformes > Petromyzontidae > Lethenteron > Lethenteron reissneri. Next base: position 52,914 of record NW_026891086.1, read on the forward strand.
TGTTTGTTTGTTGTAGTACAGAGTTAGACTGATGGCCTTAATCTAAGTTGTCTTGTGGTTGTTGTTGTTGTTGTTTGACTTGCATCCCACTGGGATTTTTGCACACAGTGTCGGAGTACGGTGTATTTTCTGCAATATTTTGCTTTTGTTTCTTGGATTGCGTCCATAGGAAGAGTTTTTTGGGGGGTGAGATCGCATAAATATATCAATGTGTCGTTAAACCCGCCACCACCCCACACAGCCAACTAGTGAGGGTTGTCACGTAAACAGAACGTGGCAAATTAGTCACTAGTACAGCACTAGTGTGTAGTGTATAGTGTAGTGTATCGTGTAGTGTATCGTGTAGCAGTGTATAGTGTATAGTAGTGTATAGTGTAGTGTAAAGTCGTGTACAGTGTAGTGTATAGTAGTGTATAGTGTAGTATATAGTGTAGTGTATAGTAGTGTAGTGTATAGTAGTGTAGTGTATAGTAGTGTAGTGTATAGTAGTGTAGTGTATAGTGTAAGTGTATAGTAGTGTATAGTGTAGTGTATCGTGTAGCAGTGTATAGTGTAAGTGTATAGTAGTGTATAGTGTAGTGTATCGTGTAGCAGTGTATAGTGTAAGTGTATAGTAGTGATTCGTGTAGTTTATAGTAGTGTATAGTGTAGTGTATAGTGTCGTATATTAGTACAACACACCGGTGTGTTGGAGAGCCAAGCCACAACATCTACAATCTTGCGTCATGGAACACAAACGCTGGACATTGATTGAAAAACAGCAATTCTGTCTGTAACACTGGTCAACAACAATAAAAAATCAACTGGCCTGGACTTTTGCAGCTGTTTCAGACTAATTTCAGGGTGCTGATTCCAAATCTGATCTCAGATTTGCTCTATCACATCTCATTTCTCTGCTATCGGCATACCCCATTTTCATTGATTTTACCCGAAATTAACTCTGTCACTTATGATTGCAAGTTGTTGCGAGTCAGTGACTGCTTTAGTGTTAAAATAGGGTGCTGTATTTTTAGGTTAGTGTGTTTATAATATCATTTTATGTAGATATCCACATTTATTTAATATTTTTCTTCCGCATTTTTTATTGAAAATGCAATATTTGATATCTCAAAAACCTGACGTGATAAACAAAAACTGAATCCAGATTTGGAATCGGCACCCCAAAATTCCCTTGAAACCGTTGTAATACCTCATGCCAGACAAAGCGTGTTGACCAGTGTTATCAGAGGGTCTCATTCATCGCCGTTCACACCCCCCCTCGGTAGCGATGGGAGTTAAGCGTGTCCACGATCAGGACATCAACATGTCACAATGTTCATGATCGTCAGCAATCATCTACCTCCCCACGTCATCACCGTCCCTCATAATCCTGGATGTCATTCCATTGAAACGCCGCCCATTCCATCGCCACACTCATCCCTTGGCTACCACCCATTCTTGCAAGATGTCCTGCCCAAGATCAATTTTTAAATCCTTTATATTAAGTTCGCTTGCTTGCTTGCTTAGGACCGTGCAAATCTTTCGGTCGTTTTTTAACCCACTTCCCGTGATCCAATCGAGCTGACATTTTGCACACAGACTCGTTGTGCGTGACAATTAATGTTCGTGAAAATTATTTTTTCCAAATTTTTACACTTTTTAAAGAAAAAAATTTCATATTTAATTTAAAATACCAATGTGATAAAAATGAAACTCTTACTCAAGAAAAACAGAAATGAATAATAAAATAAAACCGATGCCACGCATATAAAGGATTTAGTGAAAAACTTTGTTTTTACGGGTTAATTTTTTTAATCCTTTATATTAAGTTCGCTTGCTTGCTTAGGACCGTGCAAATCTTTCGGTCGTTTTTTAACCCACTTCCCGTGATCCAATCGAGCTGACATTTTGCACACAGACTCGTTGTGCGGGACAATTAATGTTTGTGAAAAATGTTTTCCAAAATTTTACACTTTTTAGGAAAAAATATTATATTTAATTACCAATTGCTTAATGCTGCCATGCAATCATCTGACCCATAGGTGGCAGCCATCCCAAGCCAGAGGACGAGAGGACTCGAGCCGCCACGCATATAAAGGATTTATAGTGAAAAACTTTGTTTTTACGGGTTATACTTGTTATGAATGAAATCTGACGTTTAGTCTCGGTGTTTGTTCCCTGATTTGGAATCAGCGCCCCGAAATTGACTTAAAACCGTTGTGCAGTGATCCCTCATTGATCGCGGTTAATGGGGACCGGAACCCCTCGCGATAGGTGACAATCCACGAAGTAGGATTGGCCCCCTAGGAATTTCCGTATATGTGTGTGTGGGTACCAGAATGTTTAAAATATGTATATTTATACTTTATATATTTTACTTAAATATATTTAATTATAAAACCTTAATATTATACATTCACTCTCTCTCTCATACGATACGTATTATGGTGTTCTACACTCACCAATGACAGTAGTATCTTGAGACTTGACTCCAGTAATGACGACGACGACAATGACAATGACGATGACGACGATGACAGACCTGTGCAGTTCGATGAATGTGATGATGAATGATGATGATGATGGTGTTACTGCACAGGTATAATAATGAGGCCTTTAAATCAGTTAGAAAAATCCGCGATGCACTGAGGCCGCGAAACTTGAACCGCGAAGTGGCGAGGGATCACTGTAATACCTTATGCCAGACAAAGTGTGTTGACCAGTGTGATTAACAGAGGCGCACGGTGACCGCAGATGCCATAGAGGCCCTTCCCTCGGCATCCACAAACGCACCTGCAGGGACCAGAGAGCTCTCTCAGCGGCCTCCTTGTCCGTGTAGTTGACAAACGCACACTTCCTGTCCACCAGTATTCGGATGCTGTGGATCTGTCCAAATCTGTACAAGTGACAAATCGATCGGGGCGATGTTGAGTTGAAGCTTTCGCGACCGCACGAATCCATTACTCTTTGGTTCTTTTGGTAAAGAATATGTATTGTGAATGCAGTCAATATTAGATGTTTGGAATAGTAACACACCGTATAGCCGCAAATACATACTTACGGGTGAAACAGCTTTTGAAGCATTTTTTCAGTAACAGCAGAAGTGATATTTCCCACCCATAAAGAGGCATGCTTATACCTGAGAATAAAATAAAATACAAAATTTAAACTGCAGACGGACTAATAAAATGGTAAAGAGTCGTTAGATAACATAGCCAGCATGCTCACAAGTGCTTAATTTTCATTTTTTATATGCAAAAAATTAACCCGTAAAAACAAAGTTTTTCACTATAAATCCTTTATATGCGTGGCGGCTAGAGTCCTCTCATCCTCTGGCTTGAGATGGCTGCCACCTATGGGTCAGATGATTGCCTGCCACTATTAAGCGATTGGTAATTAAATATTTAAAAAAATCCCTAAAAAGTGGAAAATTTTGGAAAAAAATTTTCACGAAAATAAATTGTCACGCACAACGAGTCTGTGTGCAAAATGTCAGCCCGATTGGATCATGGGAAGTGGGTTAAAAAACGACCGAAATATTTGCACGGTCGTAAGCGCGCAAGCAAGCAAGCAAGCAAGTGAACTTAATATAAAGGATGATTTAAAAATGCCACCTTTGTACTATGGATCTTAACATTTGGAAAGTATCTCAATTGCACGCATATTAATAGTAGGGTTTTTCCCCTTTTTTTCTGGCAACAAAACTGAAACCTTTCTACGAGGATTCATGTCTGCATTAACCACAATACTTGCAGTCAAAATGCAAACAAAAACACACTATGACAATATATTGGCATTGTACTTGAAGCTGATTGGTCCACATCAAAATATTTTTTTAGTTTTGTTGCCTGAAAAAAGGTGAAAAATCCTATTATTATATTTTCGTACTGGCAAAGAAGGTCTAATGATGCACGCATATTGTGTTGCAAGTCTACCAGTAACATTATCAAGCAAAACCATGACATTACGCTACGGATTCAAGTGTCACAGCGATGGTGCGTTACTCACGAAGGTGGTGGAGGCACTGGAGAATTGCCCAAAGCACCACGTGAGTCTTGGCTCCTCTGTGCGGCGACATCTACAGCTTGTGTACATGCACAACGTGGTGCGGGCAACACACAAATAGGATGGCGTTTTAGATAAAGGATCCACGTAGTTGAACACGCCGGCTCTCGCGACCAATATCCTGCATAATAAAGGTTTTCTTTGGGTTAGATCGCATTCATATAAATGTGCCGTAAAACCAGACACCACCGGCCATTTAGTTAGGTTTGTCACTGTTCGTGGCGACTCGTTACTTGTACAGCACACAGGAAACCTGATGATGCGAGTGAGATGGTTCGATCGAGGCGCACACACTGAGCTGGAAAGACAGCTCTATTTATTTCTGAACAGAACGGTAACACGTTCACATGACACGTAGGGAGGTGACCACCAACCTAAGCTCACTCTACACTCGCTCATTCTCTCTGACAACACTGGCGTGTAGTGAAAGGTTTTTAGCCTTTCAACTGGTACAAAATCTGACACCTTTATACAAGGCATCATGTTTGCAATAACCACAACACAAGCAGTCAAAATGCAAACAACTCTGATGATGATGTGCACTGTCCTTGAAGTTGATTGGTCCACACCCAAGACGGCTTTCTTTAGAGCCTAGTCTCCATTGGTGTTGGACCAGATGACGCCAAAAGGCGCACAACTCAAAAACAGCGCACTATCAGAGTATTGAAAGCTTGGGGTAAGCATTTACACTATGAGACATCTCCTTTACCAGTGGCAAAATATAGTAGTAGATTTTTACCCTTTTAACTGGTACAAAATCTGACACCTTTATACAAGGCATCATGTTTGCAATAACCTCAACACAAGAAGTCAAAATGCAATTAAAAAGAAACAACTCTGATAATGATATGCACTGTCCTTGAAGTTGATTGGTCCACACCCGAGACAGCTTTTCTTAGAGCCTAGTCTCAATTGGTGTTGGACCAGACACCAATTTCTATAAATGTACCACAAAAAAAACTATTTATTTTTAAAGAATGAAATGCACATTCCATCTTATTACCAGTGCAATTCGTTTGGGAATTTCAATGCAAGTTCATGGGTAATAAGTTAGCAATTCCGAACGCATTTGTCCATTTGCATGTTTCCATACAAACATTTCTAGTGTAAGAGGCTCATTTATTGAAATGGATGTACAGCTTTCTAACACGATACGCACAATTATAAAAAACATTTCCTTCGACGTATATATTAGTTATACACAAGTTTACTTACTAGGCTGAGGACTTGGTGGTTTATCATTCTGTATCCCCACGTTGCCCACACCGGATGTTGACAAGGAACCTGAAACAGGAGTAGAAATCAGATACAGGATCAGTGTTCTCATTCCCAGAAGATTCACATTCTTTTGATAATCTCGAGAATAAACACCAGTTGCTTTACCGTTCCAAAATGGTGACAAACGTCGGTTTACTACCACCAAGTACAGCAAAGCAAGAACACATGTTTCATCCAGGCAGTAAGCAGAGGTCGCAACCGGGTACCCGATACCCGTACCCTACCCGAAACCCGGCTACCCGTACCCGGCCGGGTACGGGTAGCCGTTTGTGACCCTGGTGCGGCCGGGTACGGGTAAGGAATCAAAACCCATTTGCGACCTCTGGCAGTAAGAATACATGTTCTATCCAGGCAAGTAAGAATACACGTTTTTTTATCCAAGAAAATAAAACAAGTTTCATCCAGGAAAGCTTGGCCGAGTTAATAAACTTGTTGTTTTACAAAGGCGATACATTGGGGAAGCACGTGTTTTAAACACGTGCTAAGTGAATTGGGAGTATCTGTGAAAAGGAGGTCAACGTGAGGCGAGATCACACCAAAGTGAACACAAGTTCGTGAAACAAAAACATTCCTATACAGCTCATCGTCACACTCACCGAGTTGGGGAGATTGCCCATAACGTGCTGGGTATAACCAGATTGTGTTGCTTTAACATGTTGTAGCATTATATTCTTGGCTCTTTCGGTGAAGTCACGTAGAAGGGAAATAATAAAATATAAAACAATAAAACAAAGATGGACTCGTTCATCTGGCAAACTGCCAAATCGCTGTCTATGGTGCTGACGTTAAGAAAAATCGCCACTTTTTTCAAATTTTCTTGCTGTGGATTTCACAACTGATGGTGATTGCCTGTGTTGCAGTCGAAACGTCGTGAGAATATTTATTTTCTTGGTTCTTTCGGTAAAGTCATCACGTAGAAGGGAAGTAATAAAATAATAAAAATAAAACACAATAAAATAATTCTCACGACGTTTCGGCCACAACGCAAGCAGCCGTCCTCAGGTGAAGAACAGGTCTGTCGAGTAGACAGAGTCTGAAGTCTACTTGACAGACCTGTTCTCCACCTGAAGACGGCTGCTTGCGTTGTGGCCGAAACGTCGTGAGAATTATTTTATTAGTTTTATTTTTTATTTTTTTATTACTTCCCTTCTACGTGATGACTTTACCGAAAGAACCAAGAAGATGAATCCCTGCAGTCACGAAAGCTTTAAATCGAAATGTATGATTTAGCATTGCATTACTTTTGAACGGTGTATTGGTTTAAATTTCTCGATTAGTGTATCAAATAGTGTCTACAACTAAAATACATTACACATTTGTGATTTAACACAATGGAATAAAAAAGGAACATTCGTTACAGTCAGCGATGCTTGCATGTAATTAGAGCAAACCGCAATCAGTGACAGTCAGCTGATTGGTGAGTACTTAAGTTCCGAGTTTGTGAATTGACGAGTGTTATGGCTGCTGCTAAAATCGATACTAACCTTTAAATACTCTTTGGTTCTTTCGGTAAAGTCACGTAGGTGAAAAAAAGAATAAAATTAAGATGTAAAATTAAAATAACTAAAGTTTAGTTATTTTAATTTTAAAGATGAAAATAACTAAAATTGAGTTAATTTCATTTGTATTTTAAATTTTATCATTATTTTTATTTTCTACCTACGTGACTTTTCCGAAAGAACCAAAGAGTATGGATCCTTGCAGTCACGAAAACTTCCAATCTAGAATCAAACTTTAAATGTTATCAGGTAAGGCCACTAAGCTAAACATCTCTTTTTCAGATGACAACTGGCCACAAATGAAGCTCAATGAAGTGACTTGTGGAAATTTATAGCAAATACTCTAAACACGCATGCTTCTAAATGTGAAGGGGAAAACCATGGACAGAGCACGCAAGCTCCCAATACACAGCAGCAGGCGTCAGGGTTGGGATGGAACCCACGACCTCCTGTATGCCAGGCGAGGTAGTTAACATCTCACAGAACCCACGACCTCCTGTATACCAGGCGAGGTAGTTAACATCTCACAGAACCCACGACCTCCTGTATACCAGGCGAGGTAGTTAACATCTCACAGAACCCACGACCTCCTGTATGCCAGGCGAGGTAGTTAACATCTCACAGAACCCACGACCTCCTGTATACCAGGCGAGCTAGTTAACATCTCACAGAACCCAGGACCTCCTGTATGCCAGGCGAGGTAGTTAACATCTCACAGAACCCACGACCTCCTGTATACCAGGCAAGGTAGTTAACATCTCACAGAACCCACGACCTCCTGTATACCAGGCGAGCTAGTTAACATCTCACAGAACCCACGACCTCCTGTATACCAGGCGAGGTAGTTAACATCTCACAGAACCCACGACCTCCTGTATACCAGGCGAGGTAGTTAACATCTTGCTACCACCGTGGCGAGATCGCTGTGCAGAGCTGTAGTATCCATCCACATCAAGCATCCACGCTAAGCAAAGCTCATCGTAGGGATTAGGACAATTATGGCAACAAACACGGCATTTCAAAAATACAAGCTTTGCAATAAGCACCTGTGTTTCGAAGCAGTGCTTCTGAAGCGGCGTACACCGTGTCGTACTCCAAGATTGCAGCCTCCGACTGCTGCTGTGGAAAGCCCATCTCCTACAAAAGCGCAGAGAAACATCGGCAAACCAGATGTGTATTCTAGGTAAAATAATAATAAAATAATATTAGTATTAAACAATATTATATTAAACAATAAAACAATATTATTTTATTATTTCCCTTCTACGTGACTTTACCGAAACAACCAACAATATGAATCCCTGCAGTCACGAAAGCTTTAAATCTAACCGGTTTTCACATACGACGGTGCTAACTTATTAATTCCACGCATGCGAGATGGCAATTGGCACTCTGCAAGCGATCATGAATTTGGCACGAGGCCAAAATGTCCATTTCGCTCAAGGTCAAAGGGCAACATTACCATTTATCAGAGGTCGCAACCGGGTACCCGATACCCGTATCGGGTAGGGTACGGGTACGGGTAGCCGTTTGCGACCCTGGTGCGGCCGGGTACGGGTAGGCCGTGAGTCACTGGTGAGTCACCGTTCGTCACTCATTTCGGGTAGGGTACGGGTACGGGTAGGGAACGGGTACCCATTTGCGACCCTGGTGCGGCCGGGTACGGGTATGGGTAAGGAATCAAAACCCGTTAGCGACCTCTGCCATATATACATTCTCATTAAAGTTCCGCACGACTTTATCAGCTGTGAAAATCACTTTACATGAATACACACACGAGCTGTACTACCTGGCTTCACCCAGTGGCGATGTTCACACACCGCACCAGTTACTCGTTTGAGGCTGAGTCGACCTAGGGGAGGCCCAGGAGCGGTTGAAATAATCGTCACCGGCGGTGGCCGTGAGCGGGAATCGAACTCGGGACGCCGCGTTCATAGCGTGGCACGCTAACCACTACACTACATTGCGTTACGCTTCCACATGCGCGGGTCACGTGACAGATTTTACGTCACAGCTCACTTGCCGTGCAAAAAATAAATGCATTATTGAGCTCCCCCCCCCCAAAAAAAGTGTATTTTTATAATGCCTGCATGGTGTACAGTCTGGAAAGTAGCCACATGGCTAATTTCCAGTTTGTTGCATGTCGGGAAGTACGCTAAACATTTTGAACAAACACACACAATTACAACTTTGCCTTTGATATAGATGGAGATTACGTTTGCACTCAATTACCTTGTGAAAAATTGTCCGAAGTCATTTGCTTATGCCTCAACTTAAAGACACTCCAATATGCACACACAATGTATGACACTGGTGCACCGGCTTACCACAAGGAGAAGTGTTCGCACTTTCCTAAGCTCTTGTTTTGCTTCTTCAGAAGACACATTTAAAGAAATCAGCTGACATAACGCACTTTCTGCCTCTCTGTAACGCTGTCAAATTAACAAACACAACACGTGTTTAGTCAGAAACTTACATGCGCAATGGAAGGTCAGTAGGCATGTAACAATTAAATAAATGCATGCATACAACAATTGATGGACTTATTTGAATGCACACAGTACAAGACAGAACATGAGAAAATCCAAAGGAGAAATAAAGTAATTTTATCCTTGAATTGAATTGCAACACCTGTTCCTGACGATTCATATAATGGTGGGGGGGGGTGAGTAACTCCACGACTTACTGAGCAATTGAAACGGACAATTTGAACAAAGCCAAATACTCCACAGGCTGTTTTTCTTCTGCAGGGTCGAGAGAAAGTGTGAACCCCTTCGGATTTTCACATCTTTTACATATTTCAAACCTAAAATGTTATTAGATCTTAATCTAAGTCCTAATAATAACAACGATAACACGATTAAACAAATGAAACATAAAACGTGATATTTGTTTTCGATTTAAAGCTTTCGTGACTGCAGGGATTCCTCTTCTTGGTTCTTTCGGTAAAGTCACGTAGAAGGGAAGTAATAAAATAATAAAAATAAAACATAATAAAATAATTCTCACGACGTTTCGGCCACAACGCAAGCATTTTAAGTTAAATATGAAAAAAAAATTTTCCTACAAAGTGTAAAGTTATGGAAAAATTTTTTCACGAAAATTAATTGTCACGCACAACGAGTCTGTGTGCAAAATATCAGCTTGATTGGATCACGGGAAGTGGGTTAAAAAACGACCGAAAGATTTGCACGGTCGTAAGCGCGCAAGCAAGCAAGCGAACTTAATATAAAGGATTTTAAAATAAATATTAACTTGATAAACGAGCGACGTCTTGCAATACGAGCAGTACATATAGTATACGCTTTGTCACGTGATCACGACTGATAAACAACGAGTGCTTTGATATACGAGTGCTTTGGATTACAAACGATTTATGCTCGCAATCCAAGGTTTTACTGTAATTAGTCCTTTATCTTTAAAAAAACCAGTCAACGGTGTAATGCAAATTGCACGTGAACTGTCAAAGATTGCAAACACAGCAGCCTTACCTTCAGTCCAATGCAAGCCCGCGCTTGTCTGAAGTATCCCCGGGGCCATGTTGGGTTTAGATATATAGCGATCTCCGCATCGAACAAGGCATCAGTGTACAATCCAAGATGTTCCAAACAAAATGACCGATTTCCATAAAATCTGGTGAATAATGACACAGATGAGAAATCAAATCCAATTGACAGACCATCTTTAGAATTCGATTGCTCCGAATTGAACTAGGCCATGTGGATAAGACACTCTTGAAATCACACTGAACGTTGACGGAAAAAATGTCTGCGTCTGATTGGAAACATGTAGGTAACAGATCAACACGTTAAAAAATTAACCCGTAAAAACAAAGTTTTTCACTATAAATCCTTTATACGCGTGGCATCGGTTTTATTTTATTATTCATTTCTGTTATTCTTGAGTAAGAGTTCCATTTTTATCACATTGCTATTTTAAATTAAATATGAAATTTTTTTTCCTAAAAAGTAGCAAATTTTGGAAAAAAAATTTTCACGAAAATAAATTGTCACGCACAACGAGTCTGTGTGCAAAATGTCAGCTCGATTGGCTCACGGGAAGTGGGTTAAAAAACGACCGAAAAATGTGCACGGTCGTAAGCGCGCAAGCAAGCAAGCGAGTGAACTTAATATAAAGGATTTAAAAATGTCTGCATCTGATTGGAAACATGTAGGTAACAGATCAACACGTTAAAAAGTTACACGTTGACAAGGTTGTTATCCGTCTTTGTGGAAGAGGTACGCAGATGACACATTCGTCATCTGGCCACATGGCCTACCAGCTCTGAACCAATTCCTCAACCACATTAATTACATACACCCAGCCATCACATTCACCATTGAGGTGGAAAAGTATGGCAAGTTACCATTCTTGGATGTATATTCTTAGGTTTTTTACCTACGTGACTTTACCGAAAAAACATAAGAATATGAATCCTTGCAGTCACGAAAGCTTCAAATCTAGAATTCTTGGATGTTTTAATCGAAAAGAGAACTGATGGCTCAATGGGACACCCTGTCTACAGCAAAGCCGCCCATACGGATGCTTATCTAAAACCTGACTCCCACCACCATCCATCCCAAAAGAATTCCCTTATCAAAACGCTACACCATAGAGCTCCATGTATCTCCGACCATCATCACCGAGCCAGTGAACTTTATCACGTACACCAAGCTCTCAAGCTGAATGAATATTCGGACCACACAATCCGTAAAGCGTTCACCCCAAACGTTGGGAAAGAACCATCAAAACCATCACCTTGCCATACATAGCAGGGGTCACCAAAATATTTCCTAAATCTTGAGCAAACACAAGATCCAGGCTCCATTTAACTCTACGTCAAATTCGTAATCTGATCCCATCTGTGAAGGATATGCAGTAATTCTAGATTTGAAGCTTTCGTGACTGCAAGGATTCATATTCTTAGGTTTTTTCGGTAAAGTCACCATGTAGGTAAAAACATTAAAATTAATAAAATTAAAATAAAATAAAAATCACGACGTTTCGGAGGCAACACATCTACTTGATACAGCTGTCGTGGCTGTGACGGTTCCACCTGAAGACGGAAGCTTGTGTTGCCTCCGAAACGTCGTGATTTTTATTTTATTTTACTTTTATTAATTTTAATGTTTTTACCTACCTGGTGACTTTACCGAAAAAACCTAAGAATATGGATATGCAGTACCCTGGCGTCTCGGACCGTGTCCGTGAGCATGAGGCGGATCTGAAACACGGCAGGACCAACGCGTCGGCCGTGGCTGATCATTGTTTCAATGCGGTGGGCTCACAGGATTTCTCTAAGATGAAGGTACTTTGTACGCGCACTGGCTATCAACAAAGATTTGTTCATGAAGCCATCCATATATACAGACACAGTTTCAACCGAGAGGATGGGTACAAACTCGGCAATCATTGGAAAGACGTCATCAAGCAGTTTAAGTCGTAACTCGCTGTGATGTTCCCATCCTGCCAACTTTATCACGCAACATTTTGCCTTTAGAATGCATTATGCCTGTCACACACACACACGACGTTGAACTGCCAAGCTACTTTCCATCAACTCAAATTGGCTGTATAGAAGTGTTTAATGCTCATGGAATGTTAATATTAGTATTCAAATTTTGCTTTAAAAATTGTCAAGTTACACTATGAGATTCATAATCAACGTTGTTGGGTTTAGATGGCGTTATTTATAAATGTGTCGTAACCCTCCACCACCCGACACGGCCAATCAGCAAAAAAGTGTCACGTTGACAAAAGACAAATAGTTCACTGCTTTAGCCCACCGGTGTGTTGAAGCGTGAAGCCACAACATTTACAAGTTTTGAGTAGCACGACGTTTCGCTGGTAATTGCATCCAGCATCATCGGGCAATTCGCCAGAATGGTGAGGCTCTGCTGTGTCTCCCATTCTTATATAGAGCAGCAGCAGCAGGATGACGTCATCATTAACTCATCAACTCATTGATTATGAATAATATTGGTCGCGAAAGCCTACGTGTTAAACTACACTACGGGAGTTGACTTACCGATGATCTCGCGGACATAAGCTAATTGCTTCGGTAAACTTGTCAATGGCTTCTGCATAACTCTGTGTTCTGACCAAGCGATTACCTTGTACTGTTTTGGAACAAGAAGAAGTTGCAAGTTAACATTTGTAGGCCATAAGTAGTACTAATCACATACCTGCATTTCCCTTATCCCTCTCCCTTTGATGCTGCTAATCCTGCATAATGCACGGGCATAAGTAGTACTAATCACATTCCTGCATTTCCCATAAATATGCTAAATTCCTCTTGATATGCAAATTATTTTGTCAAGGCGCCCTTTCCCCCCCTTCCAACCCAGATTATATAGATGCTCCAAGCTCGTGTGCTGTTTCATTCAGACGCTGTCTCCCCGACAGACCTGGTTTTCACCTGAGGACGGCTACTTGCGTTGTGGCCGAAACGTCGTGAGAATTATTTTATTATGTTTTATTTTTATTATTTTATTACTTCCCTTCTACGTGATGACTTTACCGAAAGAACCAAGAAGATTTGTAGGCCACTTGACAATATAAAAAATAAATGTTGACCACACGATCTGCGTGCTATGGACACAATAAATAACGCAATGTAACCCTTTCCCATGACGGCATGTCTCTCGCCCTGAAGACTTAACGAGGCACCTGGCACATGGTTTGGCACCATCCATCATAGTGCGGTCGTGTTGCGGTGAGGATGCCTTTCAAAAGAACGGCGCTACGCCTCTCTAAATAACATTAATGCGAGCCGCTTGCAACTTGCACATGTCTCTATTATTTTATTTGTTCCCTTCTACGTGACTTTACCGAAAGAACCAAGAATATAGATCAACCTTGATAATTGGTTTGATACCCTTTTATCTGGCAACAAAACTGACACCTTTTTGTACAAGGAGTCGTGTTTGCATGGAACACAATACCTGCAGTCGTAATGCAAACAAAAAACACAACTCTGATAATGTATGCACTGTCCTTGAAGTTGATTGGTCCACACCCGAGACAGCTTTCCTTAGAGCCTAGTCTCACATGGGTTGGACCAGATGACGCCAAAAAGCTCTAAGGAAAGCTGTCTCGGGTGTGGACCAATCAACTTCAAGGACAGTGCACATTATCAGAGTTATGTTTTTTGTTTGCATTATGACTGCAGGTATTGTGGTCTATGCAAACATGACTCCTTGTTAAAAGAAAAAGTGTCAGTTTTGTTGCCAGATAGAAGGGTAAAAAACCAATTATCACGTTTTTTACTGGCAAATGAGGTTCCAATGGTGTAGATGAACCTTACTTGCAATCTTTATGCTGCGTCGAGTTAACGTGTCAAGACGTGGTTCCTGGGGTACAGCGCTGGCGGGAGCCTACGGGGAGAGCAAGCGGTGCAGTTAGCGCAGCTCGCTCAGGATGACAACAACAGACGAAGTTGCTTCTAGATTTAAAGCTTTCGTGACTGCAAGCATTCATATTCTTAGGTTTTTTCGGTAAAGTCACCATGTAGGTAAAAACACAAAAATTAATAAAATAAAAATAAAATAAAAATCACGTTTCGGAGGCAACACATCTACTTGATACGGCTGTCGTGGCTGTGACGGTTCCACCTGAAGACGGAAGCTTGTGTTGCCTCCGAAACGTCGTGATTTTTATTTTATTTTTATTAATTTTAATGTTTTTACCTACCTGGTGACTTTACCGAAAAAACCTAAGAATAAGACGAGGTTGCATTACGCACAAGATTAGATTAAGAAGCACACGTCATTGACAGAAAGAGCGAGTGGGAAAATAACACCGACCAAATAATACGCAGTGTAATCGTGGGATGGACAGACATTTCTGGGTGATTATAGTCGGTAATTTGCTTGTTTGAAAAGCTGCTTGTCGGCATTGATCAATAACGTGAAGAGGACAACGGAGGCTTTGAAGTTGTGAACCTGATCTCATTCTTATACGACCTTGTAGACATTTGTGTTGGTGACTCATGGTGACGTCACTCCACATGGCCCCGCCCCCACGTGACGTCACTCCACATGGACACCCCCTCCGCCCCCATTCACGATAATTAGCGGCTAGCGCCACATCAACTCCATTGGGCTGTAACGGCGTTAGACAAACGCACCTCTCCGTCGTCGTCTTCCGGCTTCTCGTGCCGCTCTTTCCTTCCTCTCTCTTGCCGCTTTCTCTCCCTCCGCCTCTGCGGACAGTCGACAAGTTTTTACGTGAAAAAAATAACGGCGCCCGTTTATGTAAACAGGTCCCTGCGGGGTGGGCTGGTAGGAGCGAACAAATGAATGTCCATAATAACATGAAATGGCGGGGGTACGATACGAAGGGAGAGTTTGAGGCCTAGTTCTAGGCTTTAGGCCTAGCTGTAGGCTTTAGGCCGCTGTGAGTTAATTTTTAATTTAAATGTTTTAATTAAAAACTATCTCAGGGAATTATAAGGGAATGTTACACTTGTTTAGCCAGGAAAGCCCCACTGAGTCTAAAGGTTTTTGTAGGGTCCTGCCAAGTGTTTGCAGTAGGGGGCGATGTTGCTACACCTAATCGGACATCGGACGGACGGACGATATAATCTATTGTAGGCTGGTTCACTTCGTTCCTACCAGTATTATTGTAGATAGAAGGCAAGGCCGGCTTCAAATACTTGCGTGTTAATTACAGATAAATATTATATTATAAACAGTAAAGCTTAAAAAACAAAAAAGCATCGACACTTAAGTAAATGCATTACGCATTTATATTTCCAAACAATTATGTAGAAAAAAAATATTCTACGTGAATAACATTCTTTAATACAAACTTAATTTGTAGCTTTCGTGACTGCGGGAATTATTCTTTGGTTGTTTCGGTAAAGTCACGTATAAGGCCTCGACACAGAGGCGTAGTTTCTCTGTGTGCCTATGTTAGCTCTCTCTCTCTATGTATCTCTGTGATATCTGTCTGCTTATATGTCTGTCTGTGTGTCTATGTTGTGTGTCTCTGTGTGTGTCTCTGTGTGTCTCTCTCTATGTATCTCTGTGATATCTGTCTGCTTATATGTCTGTCTGTGTGTCTATGTTGTGTCTCTCTCTGTGTGTATCTCTGTGTGTCTCTGTGTTGTCTCTCTCTATGTATCTCTGTGATGTCTGTCTCTGCTTATATGTCTGTCTATATGTCTCTGGTTCTGTGTTTTATCTCTCTCTCAAATTTAGCATTCTCAGGAAGAACGTAATCAACCAGGTGGGGTGTTGACTGTTATGTTATCCGACTCTGTTGTATTACATTACATTTCTAAGTATAATAGATTTGTGTTTCTATTTCATTTATACCTGATGACGATTGCTTGTGTTGCAATCGAAAAGTCGTATGCAATTATTAAATGTATTATTTTATCTTTATACGTGACTTTACCGAAAGAACCAAAGAGTCCTTCTGTGTTGTTATTTACTCAGATGGTGAACGACATTTACTGCAAGGGAATTGACTCTGTCCGTAACACAATTGTATTTCAGGTGGAGTTATTTGCAGAGAATGTTTTCTGTATTCATTGGTTTTATCTGGTTTGACAATTCGTTTTAAACATGAGACCCGAATGTAACCAGGAGGTACGCATAACTTCAGATGCAAAGCAAAAACACTTGACCGCACCTTTGAAAACAAATCTTCCAATGATATAAACATGCTTTACATTGCATAAAGGACACCTAAGGATATATGGTTCATGATAAATCTGCAAAACAAACCTTCTGTTTAGTCTCAGTCTTCGTTTTTGCATTTTCCTCTTCCTGTAAAAGATCTGCTGCATTATGATTTGCTTCCTGTAAGTAAACACCAGACAATTTGAACAATCATCATAGCAATGACATAGCTACACATTGTTACCGTGTTGAAATGGTTTTACACAAAAGCAAGGTTTAGCTGAAAATCACTTAAGAGGGCTTCATGTTGTGAAGTTTCTCCATTGCAGGCTATGAACTAAGAAAATATTATTCATGCACTACCCACCCCCCCCCCCCCCGTTAGTTAGTTTCAAGACAAATTCATTATAGCACACGTCCAAATAAAAACCATAAATATGGCAACGTTAGCTACGTACCTCGACTGACTCTAGGTCAGAGGTCGCAACCGGGTACCCGATACCCGTACCCTACCTGATACCCGTACCCTACCCAATACCCGGCTACCCGTACCCGACTGGACTGGGTACGGGTACGAGTACCCGTTTGCGACCCTGGTGCGGCCGGGTACGGGTACGGGTAGGCCGTGAGTCACTGGTGAGTAACTGTGTGTCGCTCATTTCCCAACGTCTTGTCTCTTCTCACAATTCAAGTGCCTAGAATCAACCCACCCGCGCCTGCAACGTGGCTTCATCCCAGAGGTCGCAATCAGGTACCCGATACTTGTACCCTACCCGTACCCGGCCGGGTACGGGTAGGGTACCCGTTTGCGACCCTGGTGTGGCCGGGTACGGGTAAGGAATCAAAACCCATTTGCAACCTCTGCTCTACGTACCGTGTGAGCTGTGGAGGTGTTACTGCTGCTGCTGCTGGCTTGCGTGCCATGGCAGGGTTCACGGCTGCTCTGGCAGGGATAGGCGCTGGGTTCGTGAGAACCCCCGCTTGGGTTCAACAGGTCATCCACATTGCCGTCATCCGAGATGCAAAACTTGTCTCGATCTCCATTGGAGAATACTGTCAAGGGTGGGATTGGCGGTGGTGAAATGTTCAAAGTTCAGTTGAAATTAATACAGCATGCGGTGTACAGGCACACGTACGCCAGCCCGTTGAGATTCGCATGTAATTCATGTAAAGTATCCTGCCTATGAGCTACAAGGCATTACATTCCCAAGACTTAATTCTATGGGAATTCAAATGTTCAAACTGAAAAATGTTTGGTCATTGGCTGTTGGTGACAAGGTCCACAAACAGCAAACATGAATTTAAATTACGTACACTGGAAAGCATTTCCACAAAGCATTTCTACAAACTTCCAGCAAATCTCATGCATCTTAAGACTTCAAATGCCTCCTGTGTGAATGTGACTCAAACACAACCACATTCTTATTCACAAAGAAACCACAAGCGTTTGTCAACTTTAATATCTTTTTTACAATGATGTTTTTTTTACTTGTGCAGCCCACTGTCAATGGATTCCCTTGATTGTTTTTGTATTCAGGCAATCTCCCACTGCACGAACATAATTACTTTTAAAACAAATACAGGTGGTAACAAACAACAAAACATAGTCTATTCCAAATATCCAAATACATAAAGTTCGATTTAAAGCTTTCGTTACTGCAGGGATTCATATTTCTTGGTTATTTCGGTAAAGTCACGTAGAAGGGAAACCATCAAATAATAAAAAAAAAACATAATAACATAATTCTCACGACGTTTCGGCCACAACACAAGTAGCCGTCCTCAGGTGAAGACAGGTCTGTCGAGGCAACAGCGTCTAAAAGAAAAAAAAAACGAAAAAAAAAACGCTGAATGCCTTGACAGACCTGTCTTCACCTGAGGACGGCTGCTTGCGTTGTGGCCGAAACGTCGTGAGAATTATTTTATTATGTTTTATTTTTATTATTTTGTTACTTCCCTTCTACGTGACTTTACCGCAAGAACCAAGAAGACAAGTAATCATCATCAGGTGTGAAATCCACAGCAAGAAAATTAGAAAAAAGTGTCGGTTTTTCCCAACGTCAGCACCACGGATAGCGATTTCCCTTCTACATGACTTCACCGAAATAACCAAGAATATCCAAATACATAGTTTAGTAATTTAGAAGAATACTATAGTTTTATAATAAAATGTATACATTAGCATGTATTGTTCTTACATTTTTAAGGAGTAAGAAAGTTAATTTGGCCCTTGGCACAGAACTTGAATCGTGTGGCAAATAGATTTTGACCCGAGGTCTTTCTGGATCGATTATTCAAAATGTGCTTCGCATGTAGGGTCATTAGATTATTAAGAGAAAAACATAATAATCATTGAGCTGGTAGTGTACACTGTTGTATGTGTCGGGATTATGAAATTTTGATGAAAATAATAAAAATTAATAATTTTCCGAAAAATGCGCAAATCGCATTAATTATGATAGTGTGTGTATTAATATGCATAAATTATGATAATGCGTGTGATTATATGCATAAATTATGATAATCGTAGTAATTTATGCGGAGGCTTGCGATTATGTTAATGTGTGCAGTTATGATAATTTGCTTAGTTTCGTTTATCCAGAGTTATCAATCAGGATAACACGATTATCATAGATTCATTTACCGATTATCCTAGTGTGTGTTATAATATTTTAGGTCTCCATTTTCATATCTCATCACAGGATACAGTTGTCAAGAATAAGACAGTTTTGCATGGACTTGGAAGGAACACTCGATATGCTTCTGTGATAACAATTTTATTCTAACAAGCACGTGACATTCTATCATGCAGGTCAAACATGCGTCAATAATTCATGGGCAAGATTATGCAATTAACTAATATGAACGACAAAAACTTATGCAGTTGCGAAATTATGCAATTATGCAATATGAATAACGAAAACTCTTATGCATTTATGTAACTCGACGGCAGCAACTGCTTTGCACGATCAGTTGATTTTGAACGCACCACCTCGAAATGGCAACCCTTTTTGAAACGCAAAGATCACTTTTTGAAAGTCTTATTCGTGTGCGTGCTGTGTGTGCGTTGTCCTCTCGTAATATTAATTGTGTCGTTAGCTTGTGTGGTGTGGGAGGATACGAACAGCTCCTGCTGCTCCCTCGCTCGGCGTGTCGCTCGGCTTTTGCTCTCTCTCTCTCTCTCCACTGCTGGATTGAGCGGCGTTGGCACGATGTTCCTTGAAGAAACTTGCTTGCTTGGCGCTTGATGGTTCCGGGGGCTTGGTGCTGCTCGTGCGCTCTCTCTTTCTACTGCTAGATGACGAGTTGGCACGATGCTGTCCTTGAAGATGCTCGGTCGCTCGTGTCGCTCGGTGTCGCTCGGTGGCGCAAGGTGTCGCTCGTTGTCGCTCGATGGCGCGCGGTGGCGCACGGAGGCGCACGGTGGCGCAAGGTGGCGCACGGTGGCGCAAGGTGGCGCACGGTCAGCGCTCGTTCAGCGATCTCCGCCTTTCTTGCGGGTTGTTCGCTGGTCGTCACTCTGACGAGGAGCGATGCTTCGTTCGTGGCAGGGTGGACGTTGGCGTCTTTGTTGGCTTCACTCGCAGCTCTGCGACTCAGGGTAGCGATTCTTCTCAGGTGGTGCAGACCTCGGCTTGTAGCTACGCGTCGCTACTCCGCAAACCTCGTCATTCTGAATGACAGGAGCTTCTTCGTTGGCGGCGACGAGGAGAGATGGAGCCACAGCCCTGGAGATCTGTGATGGGGGCCAGAGCCCCTGTCGATCTGAGTTGTATGGATTTTCCTTCGGTTTATATCGGAAAATTCCACTCGGCTTCCCGAGTTGTTCAAAAGCTGTGTCATAAAACCTTCCTGTGGGGGTGGACCATCTGCGTCCGTGTGTGTGTCCGTCCGTGTGTTTCGCGTGCGTGTTTGTCCGTGTGTTTATTAGCTTTGAAGACACAGCTGTGTGTGTCGTTCTGGAAGAAAGGGGGTGGGGGTGGGGGCCTCGTGTCGGCTGCTTCAGAAGTTATCCATTAGCCAGACCGATGATTCGCGTTGAGTTAAAAAAAAAACATTCGAGTCCATGTTTTGTTACTGAATAATATTTGTCGCGAAAACCTACGCGTTAAGCGAGCTTAACTATTCACTCCCTTGCTCTGGGATCACATCCTTTGTCTCACACAGCTTAAGTTGGTTTGGTTTGGAAGTTGAAATGCGACTTATTTGCTGCTTGGTTATGCCGAAACCGTGTTCACGATGTTTCATCGTGACCCGATCTCCCATGGAAATGTCATTTCCTGGCTTGTGCAATTTTTGCTGTCCGTGTTGTGGGAAGACAAAGGCGGTTGTTTCCACGGTGGGAGCACCCGGCGTATGCTTATTTATTCGAAGGCGTGTGTTAATTTCCTTTGAGCCCTTGCCCCAACTTTTATGGGTGTCATTTCCTGGCTTGGTGCCTGTGTGTCGTGATCCTCTCGGAAAGACAAAGGCGGCCGTGTTGCTCGCTTCCCATGGGTGTTGTGTTTGGTTAATTTTGAGAGCCTTCTCCGCCCTTGATTTCTCTTCTACTTTAATTCCGTACTTATTATTTGACTTCTTGTGATTATTTGATCTGATATCCCGGCTAGGAATTTTGTTTTGGAGCGAAATCGATGCCATAATTATTCTTTGATGCTTCGGCCCGGCCGTGTAGATATTCTTCAAAGGTAAATAATGTTAGTATTTTATTAACAATGATGGGTCGCGATTCTGGTGCAGATTGTCGTCTGGTTTTCAATTGGAGTGAGGATGGATACTGTTTGCTTAATCTTTATGGTTAAGTTGGTAACTTGTGTATTTAACATGGTTCAAAGACCCATCTGTGCTTTTTGTCGTCGATGCTGTTTCTTTGTTAAGAATATAATTATCTCTTCCTCCGTGTCTCCTGGTTCTGCAACCCCCCGCCTGCAATTCCCCCCCTCCCTTGTTCCTCTTGTGTGAATTTAGGGGAGTTTTTATTACCTTATTGCCCCCCTTTTATGTCCTCTTTCCTTTGAAATGAGGTATGCGCGCATCTGTGGAAGTGTGGGGGCCTCTGTGGAAGTGTGGGGGCGTGTTCGTTCCCACGTGGCCGCGTCTATTAAAAAAAACGATATTATCTATGTTGGCAGAATAATTCTTAAAAAAAAAATATAAAAAAAAATAAAAAGGGGGCATATACACAACAGTCCGCCCTTTTGAAAATTATCAGGGGTCGATTTGGCCACTGGCGAATTTTCAAACAAAGTAATGCCCCCCTTTTTTTTGTCATGAATCCCATCAGCCGCCCTTACTCTCGGCGGTTATTCTTACGACGCGCGTGCACGTATTACGATCTTAACCTTATTACATTTGAAATAAGCAAAGAAAATAAACAACACGTTGAACATCGATATTGCGTTACATCGGTTCTCTTAAAAAAATAAAAAGGGGGCATATACACAACAGTGTGCGTGTGTGTGCGTGTGTGTGTGTGTGAGTGTGTGGGTGCGCGTGTGTGTGTGTGCGCGTGTGTGTGTGGTGTGTGATGCGTGTGTGTGTGCGTGTGTGTGTGTGATGCGTGTGTGTGTGTGGTGTGTGATGCGTGCGTGTGTGTGTGTGCGTGTGTGTGTGCGTGTGTGTGTGTGTGCGTGTGTGTGTGTGCGCGTGTGGGTGTGCGTGTGTGCGTGAGTGTGTGTGTGTGCGTGTGTGTGCGTGTGTGTGTATGTGTGTGCGCGTGTCTGTGTGTATGTACATGTGTGTATGTGCGTGCTTGTGTGCGTGTGTGTGTGCGTGTGTGTGTGTGTGCGTGTGTGTGTGCGTGTGTGTGATGCGTGGTGTGTGTGCGTGTGTGTGTGTGATGCGTGTGTGTGTGTGTGTATGTGCGTGCGTGTGTGTGATGCGTGGTGTGTGTGTGTGTGTGTGCGTGTGTGTGTGGTGTGCGTGTGTGATGCGTGTGTGTGTGCGTGTGTGTGTGCGTGTGTGTGCGCGTGTGTGTGCGTGTGTGTGTGCGTGTGTGTGTGCGTGTGTGTGTGCGTGTGTGTGTGTGTGTGCGTGTGTGTGTGTGTGATGTGTGCGTGTGTGTGTGCGTGTGTGTGTGTGTGCGTGCGTGTGTGTGCGTGTGTGTGTGTGTGTGCGTGTGTGTGCGTGCATGTGTGTGTGTGATGCGTGTGTGTGTGTGTGCGTGTGTGTGCGTGCGTGTGTGTGTGTGTGATGCGTGGTGTGTGTGTGCGTGTGTGTGTGTGCGTGTGTGTGTGTGTGGTGTGTGATGCGTGTGTGTGTGCGTGTGTGTGTGATGCATGTGTGTGTGTGCGTGTGGTGTGTGATGCGTGCGTGTGTGTGTGTGTGCGTGTGTGTGTGTGATGCGTGTGTGTGTGTGGTGTGTGATGCGTGCGTGTGTGTGTGTGTGCGTGTGTGTGTGTGTGCGTGTGTGTGTGTGTGAGTGTGTGGGTGCGCGTGTGTGTGTGTGCGCGTGTGTGTGTGGTGTGTGATGCGTGTGTGTGTGCGTGTGTGTGTGTGATGCGTGTGTGTGTGGTGTGTGATGCGTGCGTGTGTGTGTGTGTGTGCGTGTGTGTGTGCGTGTGTGTGTGTGCGTGTGTGTGTGCGTGTGTGTGTGTGCGTGTGTGCGTGTGTGTGTGTGTGTGCGTGTGTGCGTGTGTGTGTGTGTGCGTGTGTGTGTGATGCGTGTGTGTGTGTGCGTGTGTGTGTGTGTGCGTGTGTGTGTGTGTGCGTGTGTGTGTGTGCGCGTGTGTGTGCGTGTGTGTGTGTGTGTGCGTGTGTGTGTGTGTGATGTGTGCGTGTGTGTGTGTGTGATGTGTGTGTGTGTGATGTGTGCGTGTGTGCGTGTGCCGCGTGCAGCGAGCAGTGACGCCGGCCTCGTGCCGGGCGCCCTGATGTGCGTGCTGCTCGTCGTCGCTGCGACCGGCTTCCTCCTCTGGTACCGGCTGCTCAAGCGCAAGCCGGGGCGGCACCAAGACCGTCGCAACGACGTCTGGTGACGGCCCACCCGCTCCCTCGCACACTCGCCCACTCACTCACTCACTCACTCGCTCGCCCACTCGCTTACTCACTCACTCACCCATTCACTCACCCATTCACTCACCCACTCACTCACCCACTCACTCACTCGCTCACCCACTCACTCACCCACTCACTCGCTCACCCACTCACTCACCCACTCAGTCACTAACTCACCTACTCACTCACTCACCCCCCCCCTCCCTCCACCCACTCACCCACCCACTCACCCACTCACCCACTCACTCACCCACTCACTCAACCCACTCACCCACCCACTCACCCACTCGCTTACTCACTCACTCAACCCACTCACCCACCCACTCACCCACTCCCCTGCTCGCCCACTCACCCACTCACCCACCCACTCGCTCACCCACTGACCCACTCGCCCACTCACTCGCTCACCCACTCACTCGCTCACCCACTGACCCACTCGCCCACTCACTCGCTCACCCACTCACTCACCCACTCACTCGCTCACTCGCCCACTCATCCACTCACCCACTCACCCACTCACTCACCCACTGACCCACTCACCCACTGACCCACTGACCCGCTCGCCCACTCGCCCACTCACTCGCTCACCCGCTCACCCGCTCACTCGCTCACCCACTCACCCACCCACTCACCCACTCACCCATTCACTCACCCATTCACCCACTCACCCACCCACTCACTCACCCATTCACTCACTCAACCCACTCACCCACCCACTCACCCATTCACTCACCCATTCACTCACTGACCCACTCACCCACTGACCCACTCACCCACTCACCCACTGACCCACTCACCCACTCACCCACTCACCCACCCACTCTCTCTGCTCCCTCCCTCCCCTCCCTCCCTATCTCCCTCCCTCCCTCCGCTCTCTCTGCTCCCTCCCTCCCTCCCCTCCCTCCCTTCCCTCCCTCTCTCCCTCCCTCCCTCCGCTCTCTCTGCTCCCTCTCTCGCCTCCCTCCCTCCCTCGCCTCCCTCACCTCCCTCACCTCCCTCCCTCACCTCCCTCCCTCCCTCCGCTCTCTCGCCTCCCACCGCAGGATGGACGACTGCCTCCCCGCGTCGACGAGCCTCCCGCCCGCGACCCACGACCCGCCCAGCACCCGCACCTCCATCGGCTCTGCGGCGACGCCCTCCGACGGCCTCCTGGCGGCTCTGCGACGCCCGGCCCCGGGCGGGCCGACGGGCCCCGGCGGGCCGAGGGGCGCCCCCCCGGGCAGGCCGCCCTACGAGCGAGCGGACGGCCGCGTGATGGAGTAGAGTGGCGTGTGAGAGCGCCGCTCCCAAGGCAGCGGCGGCAGCGGCGGCGACGACGGGGCTCGGGCCTCGGGGCGAATCCGCCGCGGTTCCGTCGGCATCGCCCCATCGCCACTTCCCCGTCTCGTGCGCCCGATATTAGGAAGCCATTGGAGCTTGGAAGTTTTCGTGACTGCAAGGATCCGTACTCTTTGGTTCGTTCGGTAAGGTCACGATTGAGAACTAATTTCTCTAGAAGTGATTTTCGTGTTTGGTTTTGTTGTCCTTCCAACGCATCGTCCGATCAGCACGGCCGACTACGTGCGGTGCGAAAGAAATTCCACGCACACGTGCGCACGCCATTTGAGTTGGTCTGTCGGCAAAAAACCGGAATGTTGACGTCGCGAGCACAAACTCCGACAATATTACACGTACGACGTGTCGCTGGAGATTACCGCCTGCGTCGTCGTCGTCGCCACCGCCGCCACGTGTTTAACAAACGCGTAGTTCTCGCGTGAGCTGAACTTTACTAAAATTGGCGCGTGAAAGACGGACGCGTAGGCGTTGGACAAAGTTTGTTTTTCTATGCGGAGGCAGAATGGAGTTGCGCTCGTTGCTTTCTCGCGCTAG
This sequence comes from Lethenteron reissneri, assembly GCF_015708825.2. Classification (NCBI taxonomy): domain Eukaryota; kingdom Metazoa; phylum Chordata; class Hyperoartia; order Petromyzontiformes; family Petromyzontidae; genus Lethenteron; species Lethenteron reissneri. The sequence continues at coordinate 78,229 of NW_026891086.1, forward strand.
ACGCCCCGTCTCGTAGCAGCGGCCCCTTGGTGGAGGGGGGGGGGGCGGGGGGGGCGAGCGAGAGACCGCGATTGGTCGGCAGGGGTATTTGAGAATAGTTGTACGTATACACTTTTTTTTTACGATGCTTTTCATCGTAGCGAATGTAGCGCTCCCTCCCCCCTCACCCCCTCACACCCCCTAGTGCAATAAATGTTATTGGCGCGAATCGGTAAATGGTATTCTTAGGTTTTTTCGGTAAAGTCACCGTGTAGGTAAAACATCAAAATTAATAAAAATAAATTTTGATGTTTTACCTACACGGTGACTTTACCGAAAAAACCTAAGAATATGAATCCTTGCAGTCACGAAAGCTTCAAATCTACGGTAAATGGTACTCCGGAGAGAGATAGAGTGAGCGGGTAGCGTTGGGGGGTGGGTGGTGGTTCCGGATAGATGTGCGATCACGATTTAAAATGTTTAAACGCGTAGCTCCGGTAGCGCATGTGCCGCACGTGCCTCTCTCGCCCCGCCCTCCACCCCGACGCGCGATCGGCTGACGGTGGAACCGGCGGCGGGGTGAGCGAGCGAGCGAGTCGGGCAAAAAAGGTTTGTTCGGTTGCCGGGGGTTCGGATTAGAGAATCAAATCTTTTAAAATCCGCCGTTTTTTGCTTTTTTATGTTTTTTTTGCGCATTTTGACCTCGCGGCGATGGCGAGCTCTACGAGGGGGGCGTGGCATGCTGGGGTGGGCGGGGCACGGCGAGCGGGGGGTTTCCTGCCTTCGCGAGTCACGAATCGGCTTGTCGCAGGGACTCACTCTACTCACGAGCGAGTTCGTCTTGCAGAGGTCTGTCGCTTTGTCAGCGAGACGGTTTTTTTTTTATCCTTTATATTAAGTTCGCTTGCTTGCTTGCTTGCTTAGGACCGTGCAAATCTTTCGGTCGTTTTTTAACCCACTTCCCGTGATCCAATCGAGCTGACATTTTGCACACAGACTCGTTGTGCGTGACAATGCATTTTCGTGAGAAAAAAAAATTCCAAAATGTTACACTGTTTAGGAAAAAAATATATATTTAATTACCAATTGTTTAATGCTGCCAGACAATCATCTGACCCATAGGTGGCAGCCGTCTCAAGCCAGAGGACGAGAGGACTCTAGCCGCCCCGATGCCACGCATATAAAGGATTTGTAGTGAAAAACTTTGTTTTTACGGGTTTACTTGTTTACGAGCCAAACGGTGCCACGTTCCGCAAGATAATGGCGCGGGGACTTGCCGTGTCGCTGTGGAGTTTCGTGTCAAACTGAGGGGGGTGGGGGGGTGCGGGGACCCGCATTGAATAGAGAAGGGGGGAGGAGTGGGGGGCTGTATTTGCCTCTTGTGGTCTGGAAGTTTTCCCGGCCTTGCCTCGGGCAAAGCCTGTCGGCGTCGCACGCAACGACGCTGTCGCCTCGGCCAACAAGGTTTGTTTTAGATTCGAAGCTTTCGCGACTGCAAGGTTTTTCGGTAAAGTCACCACGTAGGGGAGACAGCGTCTGAATGCTAGTCCTGCATAATGCACGGGCATGATTAGTACTAATCACATACCTGCATTTCCCATAAATATGCTAAATTCCTCTTGATAAGCAAATTCTTTTGTCAAGGCGCCCAGCTTATACACATGCTCCAAGCACGTGTGCTTTTTCATTCAGACTCTGTCGCCTCGACGGACCTGGTCTTCACCTGAGGACGGCTGCTTGCGTTGTGGCCGAAACGTCGTGAGAATTATTTTATTATGTTTTATTTTTATTATTTTATTACTTCCCTTCTACGTGGTGACTTTACTGAAAGAACCAAGAAGATGAATCCCTGCAGTCACGAAAGAAGCTTCAAATCGAAATTTAATTTTTGTCGTGTTATTTTAATTTTCTATTTACGTGACTTTACCGAAAGGACCAAGAATACAAATAAAACCCTCAAGGCCGTTCTGTGTCTCTCGTGTCTCTCGTGTCTCCCCGTGTCTCTCCGTGTCTCTCGTGTCTCCCCGTGTCTCTCCGTGTCTCTCGTGTCTCTCGTGTCTCTCGTGTCTCTCCGTGTCTCTCCGTGTCTCTCCGTGCGTTTGCTGCGCGTAGAGCGACCCACGTCACAGACTCGCGCGCTGTCTTCCTTTCTCTTCGCCGCCCGCCCTTCTCTGTCTCTCCTCCTCCTCTCGTCTCCTCCCCTGTTCTGTAGATGCCACTGGTTCTTCACGTTCTGCAGATAGAGTAGATGCCACTGGTTCTTCACGTTCTGCAGATGTAGATCCTGTTCAGGGTAGATGCCACTGGTTCTTCACGTTCTGTAGATGCCACTGGTTCTTCACGTTCTGCAGATGTAGATGCCACTGGGTTCTTCACGTTCTACAGATGTAGATGCCACGGTTCTTCACTTCTACAGATGTAGATGCCACTGGTTCTTCTCGCTCTGTAGATGTAGATGCCACTGGTTCTTCATGTTCTGCAGGTATAGATGCCACTGGTTTCTCACGTTCTGTAGATGTAGATGCCACTGGTTCTTCACGTTCTGTAGATGTAGATGCCACTGGTTCTTCATGTTCTGTAGATGTAGATGCCACTGGTTTTTCACGTTCTACAGATGTAGATGCCACTGGTTCTTCACGTTCTGCAGATGTAGATGCCACTGGTTCTTCACGTTCTGCAGATGTAGATGCCACTGGTTCTTCACGTTCTGTAGATGTCACTGGTTCTTCACGTTCTGCAGATGTAGATGCCACTGGTTCTTCACGTTCTACAGATGTAATGCCACTGGTTCTTCACGTTCTACAGATGTAGATACCACTGGTTCTTCACGTTCTGCAGATGTAGATGCCACTGGTTCTTCACGTTCTACAGATGTAGATGCCACTGGTTCTTCACGTTCCTACAGATGTATATGCCACTGGATGCTTCACGTTCTGCAGATGTAGATGCCACTGGTTCTTCACGTTCTGCAGATGTAGATGCCACTGGTTCTTCACGTTTACAGATGTAGATCCACTGGTTCTTCACGTTCTCAGATGTAGATGCCACTGGTTCTTCACGTTCTGCAGATGTAGATGCCACTGGTTCTTCACGTTCTGCAGATGTAGATGCCACTGGGTTCTTCACGTTCTACAGATGTAGATGCCACTGGTTCTTCACGTTCTACAGATGTAGATGCCACTGGTTCTTCACGTTCTACAGATGTAGATACCACTGGTTCTTCACGTTCGGCAGATGTAGATGCCACTGGTTCTTCACGTTCAGATGTAGATGCCACTGGTTCTTCACGTTCTGCAGATGTAGATGCCACTGGTTCTTCACGTTCTAGCAGATGTAGATGCCACTGGTTCTTCACGTTCTGCAGATGTAGATGCCACTGGTTCTTCACGTCTGACAGATGTAGATGCCACTGGTTCTTCACGTTCTACAGATGTAATGCCACTGGTTCTTCACGTTCTACAGATGTAGATGCCACTGGTTCTTCACGTTCTACAGATGTAGATACCACTGGTTCTTCACGTTCTGCAGATGTAGATGCCACTGGTTCTTCACGTTCTACAGATGTAGATACCACTGGTTCTTCACGTTCTGCAGATGTAGATGCCACTGGTTCTTCACGTTCTGTAGATGCCACTGGTTCTTCACGTTCTGCAGATGTAGATGCCACTGGTTCTTCACGTTCTGCAGATGTAGATGCCACTGGTTCTTCACGTTCTGCAGATGTAGATGCCACTGGTTCTTCACGTTCTGCAGATGTAGATGCCACTGGTTCTTCACGTTCTGCAGATGTAGATGCCACTGGTTCTTCACGTTCTACAGATGTAGATGCCACTGGTTCTTCACGTTCTACAGATGTAGATGCCACTGGTTCTTCACGTTCTGCAGATGTAGATGCCACTGGTTCTTCACGTTCTGCAGATGTAGATGCCACTGGTTCTTCACGTTCTGCAGATGTAGATGCCACTGGTTCTTCACGTTCTGCAGATGTAGATGCCACTGGTTCTTCACGTTCTGCAGATGTAGATGCCACTGGTTCTTCACGTTCTGCAGATGTAGATGCCACTGGTTCTTCACGTTCTGCAGATGTAGATGCCACTGGTTCTTCACGTTCTGCAGATGTAGATGCCACTGGTTCTTCACGGTTCGGCAGATGTAGATGACCACTGGTTCTTCACGGTCTACAGATGTAGATGCCACTGGTTCTTCACGTTCTGCAGATGTAGATGCCACTGGTTCTTCACGTTCTGCAGATGTAGATGCCACTGGTGTCTTCACGTTCTGCAGATGTAGATGCCACTGGTTCTTCACGTTCTGCAGATGTAGATACCACTGGTTCTTCACGTTCTGCAGATGTAGATGCCACTGGTTTCTTCACGTTCTGCAGATGTATATGCCACTGGTTCTTCACGTTCTGCAGATGTAGATGCCACTGGTTCTTCACGTTCTGCAGATGTAGATGCCACTAGTTCTTCACTTTCTACAGATGCAGATGCCACGAGTTCTTCACTTTCTACAGATGAGATGCCACTGGTTCTTCACGTTCTGCAGATGTAGATGCCACTGGTTCTTCACGTTCTGCAGATGTAGATGCCACTGGTTCTTCACGTTCTACAGATGTAGAGGCCACTGGTTCTTCACGTTCTGCAGATGTAGATGCCACTGGTTCTTCACGTTTCTGCAGATGTAGATGCCACTGGTTCTTCACGTTCTGCAGATGTAGATGCCACTGGTTCTTCACGTTCTGCAGATGTAGATGCCACTGGTTCTTCACGTTCTAGCAGATGTAGATGCCACTGATTCTTCACGTTCTGACAGATGTAGATGCCACTGTTCTTCACGTTCTGTACAGATGTAGATGCCACTGGTTCTTCACGTTCTGCAGATGTAGATGCCACTGGTTCTTCACGTTCTGCAGATGTAGATGCCACTGGTTCTTCACGTTCTGCAGGTGTAGAATGCACTGTTTCTTCACGTTCTGCAGATGTAGATGCCACTGGTTCTTCACGTTCTGCAGATGTAGATGCCACTGGTTCTTCACGCTCTGCAGATGTAGATGCCACTGGTTCTTCACGTTCTGCAGATGTAGATGCACTGGTTCTTCACGTTCTGCAGATGTAGATCCACTGGTTCTTCACGTTCTGCAGATGTAGATACCACTGGTTCTTCACGTTCTGCAGATGTAGATGCCACTGGTTCTTCACGTTCTGCAGATGTAGATGCCACTGGTTCTTCACGTTCTACAGATGTAGATGCACTGGTTCTTCACGCTCTGCAGATGTAGATGCCACTAGGTTCTTCACGTTCTACAGATGTAGATGCCACTGGTTCTTCACGTTCTGCAGATGTAGATGCCACTGGTTCTTCACGTTCTACGATTAGATGGCCACTGGTTCTATACCGTTCTAGCAGATGGCAATGCCAACTGGTTCTTCACGTTCTACAGATGTAGATGCCACTGGTTCTTCACGTTCTACAGATGTAGATGCCACTGGTTCTTCACGTTCTGTAGATGTAGATGCCACTGGTTCTTCACGTTCTGCAGATGTAGATGCCACTGGTTCTTCACGTTCTACAGATGTAGATGCCACTGGTTCTTCACGTTCTGCAGATGTAGATGCCACTGGTTCTTCACGTTCTGCAGATGTAGATGCCACTGGTTCTTCACGTTCTGCAGATGTAGATGCCACTGGTTCTTCACGTTCTGCAGATGTAGATGCCACTGGTTCTTCACGTTCTACAGATGTAGATGCCACTGGTTCTTCACGTTCTGCAGATGTAGATGCCACTGGTTCTTCACGTTCTGCAGATGTAGATGCACTGGTTCTTCACGTTCTACAGATGTAGATGCCACTGGTTCTTCACGTTCTACAGATGTAGATGCCACTGGTTCTTCACGTTCTGCAGATGTAGATGCCACTGGTTCTTCACGTTCTGCAGATGTAGATGCCACTGGTTCTTCACGTTCTGCAGATGTAGATGCCACTGGTTCTTCACGTTCTGCAGATGTAGATGCCACTGGTTCTTCACGTTCTGCAGATGTAGATGCCACTGGTTCTTCACGTTCTGCAGATGTAGATGCCACTGGTTCTTCACGTTCTGCAGATGTAGATGCCACTGGTTCTTCACGTTCTGCAGATGTAGATGCCACTGGTTCTTCACGTTCTGCAGATGTAGATGCCACTGGTTCTTCACGTTCTGGATGTAGATGCCACTGGTTCTTCACGTTCTGCAGATGTAGATGCCACTGGTTCTTCACGTTCTGCAGATGTAGATGCCACTGGTTCTTCACGTTCTGCAGATGTAGATGCCACTGGTTCTTCACGTTCTGCAGATGTAGATGCCACTGGTTCTTCACGTTCTGCAGATGTAGACCACTGGTTCTTCACGTTCTGCAGATGTAGATGCCACTGGTTCTTCACGTTCTGCAGATGTAGATGCCACTGGTTCTTCACGTTCTGCAGATGTAGATGCCACTGGTTCTTCACGTTCTGCAGATGTAGATGCCACTGGTTCTTCACGTTCTGCAGATGTAGATGCCACTGGTTCTTCACGTTCTGCAGATGTAGATGCCACTGGTTCTTCACGTTCTGCAGATGTAGATGCCACTGGTTCTTCACGTTCTGCAGATGTAGATGCCACTGGTTCTTCACGTTCTGCAGTGTAGATGCCACTGGTTCTTCACGTTCTGCAGATGTAGATGCCACTGGTTCTTCACGTTCTGCAGATGTAGATGCCACTGGTTCTTCACGTTCTGCAGATGTAGATGCCACTGGTTCTTCACGTTCTGCAGATGTAGATGCCACTGGTTCTTCACGTTCAGATGTAGATGCCACTGGTTCTTCACGTTCTGCAGATGTAGATGCCACTGGTTCTTCACGTTCTGCAGTGTAGATCCACTGGTTCTTCGTTCTGCAGATGTAGATGCCACTGGTTCTTCACGTTCTGCAGATGTAGATGCCACTGGTTCTTCACGTTCTGCAGATGTAGATGCCACTGGTTCTTCACGTTCTAGATGTAGATGCCACTGGTTCTTCACGTTCTGCAGATGTAGATGCCACTGGTTCTTCACGTTCTGCAGATGTAGATGCCACTGGTTCTCACGTTCTGCAGATGTAGATGCCACTGGTTCTTCACGTTCTGCAGATGTAGATGCCACTGTTCTTCACGTTCTGCAGATGTAGATGCCACTGGTTCTTCACGTTCTGCAGATGTAGATGCCACTGGTTCTTCACGTTCTGCAGATGTAGATGCCACTGGTTCTTCACGTTCTGCAGATGTAGATGCCACTGGTTCTTCACGTTCTGCAGATGTAGATGCCACTGGTTCTTCACGTTCTGCAGATGTAGATGCCACTGGTTCTTCACGTTCTGCAGATGTAGATGCCACTGGTTCTTCACGTTCTGCAGATGTAGATGCCACTGGTTCTTCACGTTCTGCAGATGTAGATGCCACTGGTTCTTCACGTTCTGCAGATGTAGATGCCACTGGTTCTTCACGTTCTGCAGATGTAGATGCCACTGGTTCTTCACGTTCTGCAGATGTAGATGCCACTGGTTCTTCACGTTCTGCAGATGTAGATGCCACTGGTTCTTCACGTTCTGCAGATGTAGATGCCACTGGTTCTTCACGTTCTGCAGATGTAGATGCCACTGGTTCTTCACGTTCTGCAGATGTAGATGCCACTGGTTCTTCACGTTCTGCAGATGTAGATGCCACTGGTTCTTCACGTTCTGCAGATGTAGATGCCACTGGTTCTTCACGTTCTGCAGATGTAGATGCCACTGGTTCTTCACGTTCTGCAGATGTAGATGCCACTGGTTCTTCACGTTCTGCAGATGTAGATGCCACTGGTTCTTCACGTTCTGCAGATGTAGATGCCACTGGTTCTTCACGTTCTGCAGATGTAGATGCCACTGGTTCTTCACGTTCTGCAGATGTAGACCACTGGTTCTTCACGTTCTGCAGATGTAGATGCCACTGGTTCTTCACGTTCTGCAGATGTAGATGCCACTGGTTCTTCCGTTCTGCAGATGTAGATGCCACTGGTTCTTCACGTTCTGCAGATGTAGATGCCACTGGTTCTTCACGTTCTGCAGATGTAGATGCCACTGGTTCTTCACGTTCTGCAGATGTAGATGCCACTGGTTCTTCACGTTCTGCAGATGTAGATGCCACTGGTTCTTCACGTTCTGCAGATGTAGATGCCACTGGTTCTTCACGTTCTAGATGTAGATGCCACTGGTTCTTCACGTTCTGCAGATGTAGATGCCACTGGTTCTTCACGTTCTGCAGATGTAGATGCCACTGGTTCTTCACGTTCTGCAGATGTAGATGCCACTGGTTCTTCACGTTCTGCAGATGTAGATGCCACTTTCTTCACGTTCTGCAGATGTAGATGCCAGGTTCTTCACGTTCTGCAGATGTAGATGCCACTGGTTCTTCACGTTCTGATGTAGATGCCACTGGTTCTTCACGTTCTGCAGTGTAGATGCCACTGGTTCTTCACGTTCTGCAGATGTAGATGCCACTGGTTCTTCACGTTCTGCAGATGTAGATGCCACTGGTTCTTCACGTTCTGCAGATGTAGATGCCACTGGTTCTTCACGTTCTGCAGATGTAGATGCCACTGGTTCTTCACGTTCTGCAGATGTAGATGCCACTGGTTCTTCACGTTCTGCAGATGTAGATGCCACTGGTTCTTCACGTTCTGCAGATGTAGATGCCACTGGTTCTTCACGTTCTGCAGATGTAGATGCCACTGGTTCTTCACGTTCTGCAGATGTAGATGCCACTGGTTCTTCACGTTCTGCAGATGTAGATGCCACTGGTTCTTCACGTTCTGCAGATGTAGATGCCACTGGTTCTTCACGTTCTGCAGATGTAGATGCCACTGGTTCTTCACGTTCTGCAGATGTAGATGCCACTGGTTCTTCACGTTCTGCAGATGTAGATGCCACTGTTCTTCACGTTCTGAGATGTAGATGCCACTGGTTCTTCACGTTCTGCAGGTGTAGATGCCACTGGTTCTTCACGTTCTGCAGGTAGATGCCACTGGTTCTTCACGTTCTGCATGTAGATGCCACTGGTTCTTCACGTTCTGCAGATGTAGATGCCACTGGTTCTTCACGTTCTGCAGATGTAGATGCCACTGGTTCTTCACGTTCTGCAGATGTAGATGCCACTGGTTCTTCACGTTCTGCAGATGTAGATGCCACTGGTTCTTCACGTTCTGCAGTGTAGATGCCACTGGTTCTTCACGTTCTGCAGGTGTAGATGCCACTGGTTTTCACTCGCTGCAGATGTAGATGCCACTGGTTCTTCACGTTCTGCAGATGTAGATGCCACTGGTTCTTCACGTTCTGCAGATGTAGATGCCACTGGTTCTTCACGTTCTGCAGATGTAGATGCCACTGGTTCTTCACGTTCTGCAGATGTAGATGCACTGGTTCTTCACGTTCTGCAGATGTAGATGCCACTGGTTCTTCAGTGTCTGCAGATGTAGATGCCACTGGTTCTTCACGTTCTGCAGATGTAGATGCCACTGGTTCTTCACGTTCTGCAGATGTAGATGCCACTGGTTCTTCACGTTCTGCAGATGTAGATGCCACTGGTTCTTCACGTTCTGCAGATGTAGATGCCACTGGTTCTTCACGTTCTGCAGATGTAGATGCCACTGGTTCTTCACGTTCTGTAGATGTAGATGCCACTGGTTCTTCACGTTCTGCAGATGTAGATGCCACTGGTTCTTCACGTTCTGCAGATGTAGATGCCACTGGTTCTTCACGTTCTGCAGATGTAGATGCCACTGGTTCTTCACGTTCTGCAGATGTAGATGCCATTCTTCACGTTCTGCAGATGTAGATGCCACTGGTTCTTCACGTTCTGCAGATGTAGATGCCACTGGTTCTTCACGTTCTGTAGATGTAGATGCCACTGGTTCTTCACGTTCTGCAGATGTAGATGCCACTGGTTCTTCACGTTCTGCAGATGTAGATGCCACTGGTTCTTCACGTTCTGCAGGTAGATGCCACTGGTTCTTCACGTTCTGCAGATGTAGATGCCACTGGTTCTTCACGTTCTGCAGATGTAGATGCCACTGGTTCTTCACGTTCTGCAGATGTAGATGCCACTGGTTCTTCACGTTCTATGTAGATGCCACTGGTTCTTCACGTTCAGATGTAGATGCCACTGGTTCTTCACGTTCTGCAGGTGTAGATGCCACTGGTTCTTCACGTTCTGCAGATGTAGATGCCACTGGTTTTCACGTTCTGCAGATGTAGATGCCACTGGTTCTTCACGTTCTGCAGATGTAGATGCCACTGGTTCTTCACGTTCTGCAGATGTAGATGCCACTGGTTCTTCACGTTCTACAGATGTAGATACCACTGGTTCTTCACGTTCTGCAGCTGTAGATGCCACTGGTTCTTGTTCTGCAGATGTAGATGCCACTGGTTTTCTTCTCGCTGCAGATGTAGATGCCACTGGTTCTTCACGTTCTGTAGATGTAGATGCCACTGGTTCTTCACGTTCTGCAGATGTAGATGCCACTGGTTCTTCACGTTCTGCAGATGTAGATGCCACTGGTTCTTCACGTTCTGCAGATGTAGATGCCACTGGTTCTTCACGTTCTGCAGATGTAGATGCCACTGGTTCTTCACGTTCTGCAGATGTAGATGCCACTGTGTTTTCTCGTTCTGCAGATGTAGATGCCACTGATTCTTCACGTTCTGCAGATGTAGATGCCACTGGTTCTTCACGTTCTGCAGATGTAGATGCCACTGGTTCTTCACGTTCTGCAGATGTAGATGCCACTGGTTCTTCACGTTCTGCAGATGTAGATGCCACTGGTTCTTCACGTTCTGCAGTGTAGATGCCACTGGTTCTTCACGTTCTGCAGATGTAGATGCCACTGGTTCTTCACGTCTGCAGATGTAGATGCCACTGGTTCTTCACGTTCTGCAGATGTAGATGCCACTGGTTCTTCACGTTCTGCAGATGTAGATGCCACTGGTTCTTCACGTTCTGCAGATGTAGATGCCACTGGTTCTTCACGTTCTGCAGATGTAGATGCCACTGGTTCTTCACGTTCTGCAGATGTAGATGCCACTGGTTCTTCACGTTCTGCAGATGTAGATGCCACTGGTTCTTCGCGTTCTGCATGTAGATGCCACTGGTTCTGCACGTTCTGCAGATGTAGATGCCACTGGTTCTGCACGTTCTGCAGATGTAGATGCCACTGGTTCTTCACGTTCTGCAGATGTAGATGCCACTGGTTTTCACGTTCTGCAGATGTAGATGCCACTGGTTCTTCACGTTCTGCAGATGTAGATGCCACTGGTTCTTCACGTTCTGCAGATGTAGATGCCACTGGTTCTTCACGTTCTACAGATGTAGATGCCACTGGTTCTTCACGTTCTGCAGATGTAGATGCCACTGGTTCTTCACGTTCTGCAGGTGTAGATGCCACTGGTTTTTCTCGCTGCAGATGTAGATGCCACTGGTTCTTCACGTTCTGCAGATGTAGATGCCACTGGTTCTTCACGTTCTGCAGATGTAGATGCCACTGGTTCTTCACGTTCTGCAGATGTAGATGCCACTGGTTCTTCACGTTCTGCAGCTGTAGATGCCACTGGTTCTTCACGTTCTGCAGATGTAGATGCCACTGGTTTTCTCGCTGCAGATGTAGATGCCACTGGTTCTTCACGTTCTGCAGATGTAGATGCCATGGTTCTTTCACGTTCTGTAGATGTAGGATGGCCACTGGTTCTTCACGTTCTGCATATGTAGTGCCACGGTCTTCACGTTCCTGCGATGTGAGGCCCCTGGTTCTAATCCGTTTACAGATGTAGATGCCACTGTTGTTCCTTCACGTTCTACAGATGTAGATACCCACTGGTTCTTCACGTTGCTAGCAGAGTAGATGCCACTGTTTCTCCACGTCTACAGATGTAGATACCACTGGTTCTTCACGTCTGCGCGGTAGAGGAGCCACTGGTTCTTCATGTTCTACAGGGTATAGATGCCACTGGTTCTTCACGTTCTGTAGATGTAGATGCCACTGGTTCTTCACGTTCGTAGATGTAGATGCCACTGGTTTCTTCACGTTCTACAGATGTAGATGCCACTGGTTCTTCACGTTCTACAGATGTAGATGCCACTGGTTCTTCACGTTCTCAGATGTAGATACACTGGTTCTTCACGTTCTGCAGATGTAGATGCCACTGGTTCTTCACGTTCTACAGCTGTAGATGCACTGGTTCTTCACGTTCTGCAGATGTAGAGCCACTGGTTCTTCACGTTCTACAGATGTAGATGCCACTGGTTCTTTCACGTTCTACAGATGTTAGATGCCACTGGTTCTTCACGTTCTGCAGATGTAGATGCCACTGGTTCTTCAACGTTCTACAGATGTAGATGCCACTGGTTCTTCACGTTTACAGATGTAGATGCCACTGATCTCAGCTCTGCAGATTAGATGCCACTGGTTCTTCACTTTCTGCAGAGTAGATGCCACTGGTTCTTCACGTTCTGAGATGAGATGCCACTGGTTCTTCACGTTCTGCAGATGTAGATGCCACTGGTTCTTCACGTTCTACAGATGTAGATGCCACTGGTTTTTCACGTTCTACAGATGTAGATGCCACTGGTTCTTCACGTTTCACAGAATGTAGATGCCACTGGTTCTTCACGTCTACAGATGTAGATGCCACCTGGTTCTTCCACGTTCTGCAGATGTAGATGCCACTGGTTCTTCACGTTCTGCAGATGTAGATGCCACTGGTTCTTCACGTTCTGCAGATGTAGATGCCACTGGTTCTTCACGTTCTGCAGATGTAGATGCCACTGGTTCTTCACTCGCTGCAGATGTAGATGCCACTGGTTCTTCACGTTCTGCAGATGTAGATGCCACTGGTTCTTCACGTTCTGCAGATGTAGATGCCACTGGTTCTTCATGTTCTGCAGATGTAGATGCCACTGGTTCTTCACGTTCTGCAGATGTAGATGCCACTGGTTCTTCACGTTCTGCAGATGTAGATGCCACTGGTTCTTCACGTTCTGCAGATGTAGATGCCACTGGTTCTTCACGTTCTGCAGATGTAGATGCCACTGGTTCTTCACGTTCTGCAGATGTAGATGCCACTGGTTCTTCACGTTCTGCAGATGTAGATGCCACTGGTTCTTCACGTTCTGCAGATGTAGATGCCACTGGTTCTTCACGTTCTGCAGATGTAGATGCCACTGGTTCTTCACGTTCTGCGATGTAGATGCCACTGGTTCTTCACGTTCTACAGATGAGATGCCACTGTTCTTCACGTTCTACAGATGCTAGATGCCACTGGTTCTTCACGTTCTACAGTGTAGATGCCACTGGTTCCTTCACGTTCTGACAGATGTAGATGCCACTGGTTCTTCACGTTCTGCAGATGTAGATGCCACTGGTTCTTCTACGTTCTGCAGGTGTAGATGCCACTGGTTCTTCACGTCTACAGATGTAGATGCAATGGTTCTTCTACGTTCTGCAGATGTAGATGCCACTGGTTCTTCACGTTCTGCAGATGTAGATGCCACCTGGTTCTTCACGTTCTGCAGGATGTAGATGCCACTGGTTCTTCAACGTTCTGCAGATGTAGATGCCACTGGTTCGTAACGTTCTGAAGAGGAGATGCCACTGGTTCTTCACGTTCTGCAGATGTAGATGCCACTGTTCTTCACGCTCTGCAGATGTAGATGCCACTGGTTCTTCACGTTCTGTAGATGTAGATGCCACTGGTTCTTCACGTTCTGTAGATGTAGATGCCACTGGTTCTTACGTTCTACAGATGTAGATGCCACTGGTTCTTCAGTTCTACAGATGTAGATGCCACTGGTTCTTCACGTTCTACAGTGTAGCTGACTGTAGATGCCACGGTTCTTCACGCTTCTGCAGCTGTAGATGCCACGGTCTTCACGTTACAGTAGATGCCACTGGTTCTTCACGTTCTACAGATGCAGATGCCACTGGTCTTCACGTTCTGCAGATTGTAGATGCCACTGGTTCTTCACGTTCTGCAGATGTAGATGCCACTGGTTCTTCACGTTCTGCAGGTGTAGATGCCACTGGTTCTTCACGTTCTGCAGGTGTAGATGCCACTGGTTCTTCACGTTCTGTAGATGTAGATGCCACTGAGTTCTTCACGTTCTGCAGATGTAGATGCCACTGGTTCTTCACGTTCTACAGATGTAGATGCCACTGGTTCTTCACGTTCTGCAGGTGTAGATGCCACTGGTCTTCACGTTCTGCAGTGTAGATGCCACTGGTTCTTCACGTTCTGCAGTGTAGATGCCATGGTTCTTCACGTTCTGCAGATGTAGATGCCACTGGTTCTTCACGTCTGCAGATGTAGATGCCACTGGTTCTTCACGTTCTGCAGAATGTAGATGCCACTGGTTCTTCACGTCTGCAGATGTAGATGCCACTGGTTCTGTCACGTTCTGAGATGTAGATTCCACTTGGTTCTTCACGTTCTGCAGATGTAGATGCCACTGGTTCTTCACGTTCTGCAGATGTAGATGCCACTGGTTCTTCACGTTCTGCAGATGTAGATGCCACTGGTTCTTCACGTTCTCAGATGTAGATGCCACTGGTTCTTCACGTTCTGCAGATGTAGATGCCACTGGTTCTTCACGTTCTGGCAGAGTGTAGATGCCACTGGTTCTTCACGCTTCTGCAGATGTAGATGCATGGTTCTTCACGTTCTGCAGATGTAGATGCCACTGGTTCTTCACGTTCTACAGATGTAGATGCCACTGGTTCTTCCGTTCTGCAGAGTGTAGATGCCAGGTTCTTCACGTTTGCAGATGTAGATGCCACTGGTTCTTCACGTTCTGCAGATGTAGATGCCACGGTTCTTCACGTTCTGCAGATGTAGATGCCCACTGGTTTTTCACGTTCTGCAGATGTAGATGCCACTGGTTCTTCACGTTCTGCAGATGTAGATGCCACTGGTTCTTCACGTATTCTGGAGATGTAGATGCCACTGGTTCTTCACGTTCTGCCAGATGTAGATGCCACTGGTTCTTCATGTTCTGCAGTGTAGAGCCACTGGTTTTTCACGCTCTGCAGATGTAGATGCCACTGGTTCTTCACGTTCTGCAGATGTAGATGACCAATGTTCTTCACGTCTCAATCTGGCTAGCTGTAAGATGCCATGGTTCTTCACGTTCTCAGATGTAGATGCCACTGGTTCTTCACGTTCTGCAGATGTAGATGCCACTGGTTCTTCACGTTCTGCAGATGTAGATGCCACTGGTTCTTCACGTTCTGCAGATGTAGATGCCACTGGTTCTTCACGTTCTGCAGATGTAGATGCCACTGGTTCTTCACGTTCTGCAGATGTAGATGCCACTGGTTCTTCACGTTCTGCAGATGTAGATGCCACTGGTTCTTCACGTTCTGCAGATGTAGATGCCACTGGTTCTTCACGTTCTGCAGATGTAGATGCCACTGGTTCTTCACGTTCTGCAGATGTAGATGCCACTGGTTCTTCACGTTCTGCAGATGTAGATGCCACTGGTTCTTCACGTTCTGCAGATGTAGATGCCACTGGTTCTTCACGTTCTGCAGATGTAGATGCCACTGGTTCTTCACGTCTGCAGATGTAGATGCCACTGGTTCTTCACGTTCTGCAGATGTAGATGCCACTGGTTCTTCACGTTCTGCAGATGTAGATGCCACTGGTTCTTCACGTTCTCTAGATGCCACTGGTTCTTCACGTTCTGCAGATGTAGATGCCACTGGTTCTTCACGTTCTCAGATGTAGATGCCACTGGTTCTTCACGTTCTGCAGATGTAGATGCCACTGGTTCTTCACGTTCTGCAGATGTAGATGCCACTGGTTCTTCACGCTGCAGATGTAGATGCCACTGGTTCTTCTCACGTTCTAGATGTAGATGCCACTGGTTCTTCACGTTCTGCAGATGTAGATGCCACTGGTTCTTCACGTTCTGCAGATGTAGATGCCACTGGTTCTTCACGTTCTGCAGATGTAGATGCCACTGGTTCTTCACGTTCTGCAGATGTAGATGCCACTGGTTCTTCACGTTCTGCAGATGTAGATGCCACTGGTTCTTCACGTCTGCAGATGTAGATGCCACTGGTTCTTCACGTTCTGCAGATGTAGATGCCACTGGTTCTTCACGTTCTGCAGATGTAGATGCCACTGGTTCTTCACGTTCTGCAGATGTAGATGCCACTGGTTCTTCACGTTCTGCAGATGTAGATGCCACTGGTTCTTCACGTTCTGCAGATGTAGATGCCACTGGTTCTTCACGTTCTGCAGATGTAGATGCCACTGGTTCTTCACGTTCTATGAGATGCCACTGGTTCTTCACGTTCTGCAGATGTAGATGCCACTGTTTTCTCGCTGCAGATGTAGATGCCACTGGTTCTTCACGTTCTGCAGATGTAGATGCCACTGGTTCTTCACGTTCTGCAGATGTAGATGCCACTGGTTCTTCATGTTCTGCGATGTAGATGCCACTGGTTCTTCACGTTCTGCAGATGTAGATGCCACTGGTTCTTCACGTTCTGCAGGTGTAGATGCCACTGGTTCTTCACGTTCTGCAGATGTAGATGCCACTGTCTTCTTCGTTCTGCATGTAGATGCCACTGGTTCTTCACGTTCTGCAGATGTAGATGCCACTGGTTCTTCACGTTCTGCAGATGTAGATGCCACTGGTTCTTCACGTTCTGCAGATGTAGATGCCACTGTTCTTCACGTTCTGCAGATGTAGATGCCACTGGTTCTTCACGTTCTGCAGATGTAGATGCCACTGGTTCTTCACGTTCTGCAGGTGATGCCACTGGTTCTTCACGTTCTGCAGATGTAGATGCCACTGGTTCTTCACGCCCGCAGATGTAGATGCCACTGGTTCTTCACGTTCTGCAGATGTAGATGCCACTGGTTCTTCACGTTCTGCAGATGTAGATGCCACTGGTTTTCCACGTTCTGCAGATGTAGATGCCACTGGTTCTTCACGTTCTGCAGATGTAGATGCCACTGGTTCTTCACGTTCTGCAGATGTAGATGCCACTGGTTCTTCACGTTCTACAGATGTAGATGCCACTGGTTCTTCACGTTCTGCAGATGTAGATGCCACTGGTTCTTTTCTGCAGATGTGTAGATGCCACTGGTTTTCACGTTCTGCAGATGTAGATGCCACTGGTTCTTCACGTTCTGCAGAGGTTCTTCACGTTCTGCAGATGTAGATACCACTGGTTCTTCACGTTCTACAGATGTAGATGCCACTGGTTCTTCTACGATTCTGCAGGTGTAGATGCCACTGGTTCTTCACGTTCTGCAGATGTAGATGCCACTGATTCTTCACGCTCTGCAGATGTAGATGCCACTGGTTCTTCACGTTCTGCAGATGTAGATGCCACTGGTTCTTCACGTTCTGCAGATGTAGATGCCACTGGTTTTTCACGTTTCTGCAGATGTAGATACCACTGGTTCTTCACGTTCTGCAGTGTAGATGCCACTGGTTCTTCACGTTCTGCAGATGTAGATGCACTGGTTCTTCACGTTCTAAGATGTAGATACCACTGGTTCTTCACGCTTCTACAGCTGTAGATGCCACTGGTTCTTTCACTGTTCTGCAGGTGTAGATGCCACTGGTTCTTTCTCGCTTCCTGCAGATGTAGATGCCACTGGTTCTTCACGTTCTGCAGATGTAGATACCACTGATTCTTCACGTTCTGCAGATGTATGATGCCACTGGTTCTTCACGTTCTGCAGATGTAGATGCCATCTGGTTCTTCACGTTCTACAGATGTAGATACCACTGGTTCTTCACGTTCTACAGCTGTAGATGCCACTGGTTCTTTATGTTCTGCAGGTGTAGATGCCACTGGTTTTTCTCGCTCCGCAGATTCTTCACGTTCTGCAGATGTAGATGCCACTGTTCTTCACGTTCTGCAGATGTAGATGCCACTGGTTCTTCACGTTCTGCAGATGTAGATGCCACTGTTCTTCACGTTCTGCAGATGTAGATGCCACTGGTTCTTCACGTTCTGCAGATGTAGATGCCACTGGTTCTTCACGTTCTGCAGATGTAGATGCCACTGGTTCTTCACGTTCTGCAGATGTAGATGCCACTGGTTCTTCACGTTCTGCAGATGTAGATGCCACTGGTTCTTCACGTTCTGCAGATGTAGATGCCACTGGTTCTTCACGTTCTGCAGATGTAGATGCCACTGGTTCTTCACGTTCTGCAGATGTAGATGCCACTGGTTCTTCACGTTCTGCAGATGTAGATGCCACTGGTTCTTCACGTTCTGCAGATGTAGATGCCACTGGTTCTTCACGTTCTGCAGATGTAGATGCCACTGGTTCTTCACGTTCTGCAGATGTAGATGCCACTGGTTCTTCAGCGCAATGGTTCTTCTTCGCCTCTCTGAGATGTAGGATGCCACTGATTCTTCACGTTCTACAGATGTAGATGCCACTGGTTCTTCTCGCTCTGCAGATGTAGATGCCACTGGTTCTTCACGTTCTACAGCTGTAGTTGCCACTGGTTCTTTATGTTCGCAGATGTAGATGCCCCTGATCTTCACGTTTTACAGATGTAGATGCCACTGGTTCTTCTGGCTCGCAGATGTAGATGCCACTGATTCTTCACGTTCTACAGATGTAGATGCCACTGGTTTTTCTCGCTCCGCAGCTGTAGATGCCAACTGATTCTTCACGTTCTACAGATGTAGATACCACTGGTTCTTCACGTTCTGCAGATGTAGATGCCACGGTTCTTCATGTTCTGCAGATGTAGATGCCACTGGTTCTTCACGTTCTGCAGATGTAGATGCCACTGGTTCTTCACGTTCTGCAGATGTAGATGCCACTGGTTCTTCACGTTCTGCAGATGTAGATGCCACTGGTTCTTCTCGCTCTGCAGATGTAGATGCCACTGGTTCTTCGCGTTCTGCAGATGTAGATGCCACTGGTTCTTCACGTTCTGTAGATGTAGATGCCACTGGTTCTTCACGTTCTGCAGATGTAGATGCCACTGGTTCTTCACGTTTTGCAGGTGTAGATGCCACTGCAAACAGAAAATCCAAGAAAAAGACAGTAAAATATTGCAGAAAAAACATTGAGATGTGGGTGACTAAAATTGGTCTGAAATGGTCTAGAATAAGGAAGGGCGCTGATAAGGGGTTGACAGATGTGGGTCTCTGATTTTAAATAATTGAAGGTCGAAACCTCTTCTCAGATTTAGAACGTAAATAAGTATAACCCGTAAAAACAAAGTTTTTCACTATAAATCCTTTATATGCGTGGCGGCTAGAGTCCTCTCGTCCTCTGGCTTGAGATGGCTGCCACCTATGGGTCAGATGATTGTCTGCCAGTATTAAACAATTGGTAATTAAATATTTAATTTGTTTTCCCTAAACAGTGTAAAATTTTGTAAATCTTTTTTCACGAACATTAATTGTCTCGCACAACGAGTCTGTGTGCAAAATGTCAGCTCGATTGGATCACGGGAAGTGGGTTAAAAAACGACCGAAAGATTTGCACGGTCGTAAGCAAGCAAGCGAACCTAATATAAAGGATTTAAAAACCCACCGCGTCTTCCGGAAGATTTCTACTGCAACGAAACAAACGAAACTCAGCAGCATCCGGAAGATGCCCAGCGGGTATTTAATGACTGCGTGAGTCGCAAGGAGGTGTAGCAGCAGCAGCAACAACAACAGCAGCAGCAACAACAACAGCAATAGCAGCAGCAGCATCGGCAACAACAGCAGCAGCATCATCAGCAGCAACAACAACAGCAGCAGCAGCAACAACAGCAGCAACAACAGAAACAACAGCAGCAGCAGCAACAACAGCAGCAGCAGTCGAGAGGCGCTGTTCCACGTGTCCACACACGTGACACACGGACATCAACGCTTCGCTCAGCGTGAGTTTGGGCCTAGTGGGTCGCACACGTGGATAGAGCCTGGGGTGGGCCTAGGTCTGCACGTGTTGGTGTGGTGTGTGTGTGGTGTGTGTGTGGTGTGTGTGACTGTGTGGGTGTGTGTGGTGTGTGTGTGTCTCTGTGGTGTGTGTGGTGTGTGTGTGTGGTCTGGGTGTGTGTGTGGTGTGTGTGTGTCTGTGTGTCTGTGTGTGTGTGTGGTGTTTACTGTGTGTGTGTGGTGTCTGGTGTGTGGTGTGTGTGTGTGGTGTGTGTGTCTCTGTGTGTGTGTCTGTCTGTGTGTGGTGTGTGTCTGTGTGGGCCTAGTGGGTCGCACACGTGGATAGAGCCTGGGGTGGGCGTAGGTCTGCACGTGTTGGGGTGGTGTGTGTGTGGTGTGTGTGTCTGTATGTGGTGTGTGTGTCTCTGTGTGATTGTGTGTGTGATGTGTGTGGTGTCAGTGTGTGTGACTGTGTGTGGTGTGTGTGTGTGGTGTGTGTGTCTGTGTGTGGTGTGTGTGTCTCTGTGTGATTGTGTGTGATGTGTGTGTCAGTGTGTGTGACTGTGTGTGGTGTGTGTGTGGTGTGTGTGTGTCTGTGTGTGGTGTGTGTGTCTCTGTGTGATTGTGTGTGTGGTGTGACTGTGTTTGTGGTGTGTGTCTCTGTGTGTGTGTGACTGTGTGTGGTGTGTGTGTGTGGTGTGTGTGTCTCTTTGTGTGGTGTGGTGTGTGGTGTGTGTGACTGTGTGTGGTGTGTGTGTGTGGTGTGTGTGTGTAGTGTGTGTGTGTGGTGTGTGGTGTGTGTGTGTGGTGTGTGTGTGTGACTATGTGTGTGTGGTGTTACTGTGTGTGTGTGGTGTTACTGTGTGTGTGTGGTGTTACTGTGTGTGTGTGGTGTGTGTGTGACTGTGTGTGTGTGTGACTATGTGTGTGTGGTGTTACTGTGTGTGTGTGGTGTTACTGTGTGTGTGTGGTGTGTGTGTGGTGTGTGGTGTGACTGTGTGTGGTGTGTGTGTCTGTGTGTGTGTGTAGTGTGTGTCTGTGTGTGACTGTGTGTGTGACTGTGTGTGTGTGTGGTGTGACTGTGTGTGTGGTGTGTGTGATGTGTGTGTCTCTGTGTTTGGTGTGGTGTGTGTCGGTCTGTGTGTGACTGTGTGTGGTGTGTGTGTCTCTGTGTTTGTGTGTGGTGTGTGTGTGTCTGTGTGTGGTGTGGTGTGTGTGTGTGGTGTGTGTGTGTCTCTGTGTGTGGTGTGTCTGTGTGTGTGGTGTGTGTGGTGTGGTGTGACTGTGTGTTGTGTGTGTCTCTGTGTGTGGTGTGGTGTGTGTGTGTCTGTGTGTGTGTGTCTGTGTCTCTGTGTGTGGTGTGTGTCTGTGTGTGTGGTGTGATGTGACTGTGTGTGTGGTGTGTGTCTGTGTGTGTGTGGTGTGTCTCTGTGTGTGTGGTGTGTATGTGTGTCTCTGTGTGTGGTGCGTGTCTGTGTGTGTGGTGTGACTGTGTGTGTTGTGTGTGTGACTGTGTGTGTGGTGTGTGTGTATCTGTGTGTGTGGTGTGTGTGTGTCTCTGTGTGTGGTGTGTGTCTGTGTGTGTGTGGTGTGTGTGTCTCTGTGTGTGGTGTGTGTCTGTGTGTGTGGTGTGTGTGACTGTGTGTGTGACTGTGTGTGGTGTGTGTGTGTCTCTGTGTGTGTGTGTGGTGTGTGTGGTGTGTGTGTGTGTGTTGTGTGTTTGTGACTGTGTCTGTGGTGTGTTTGTGACTGTGTCTGTGGTGTGTGTGTGTGGTGTGTGTGTGGTGTGTGTGTGTGACTGTGTAGTGGTGTGTGTGTGTGTGGTGTGTGTGTGTTAGTGGTGTGTGTGTGTGTGTGGTGTGTGGGGTGTGTTTGTGTCTGTGTGTGGGGTGTGTGTGTGGTGTGTGGGGTGTGTTTGTGTCTGTGTGTGGGGTGTATGTGGTGTGTGTGTGGTGTGTGTGACTGTGTAGTGGTGTGTGTGTGTGGTGTGTGTGTGATGTGTTTGTGTCTGTGTGTGGGGTGTGTGTGGGGTGTGTGTGTGTGGTGTGTGTGACTGTGTAGTGGGGTGTGTGTGTGGTGTGGTGTGTGTGTTAGTGGTGTGTGTGGTGTGTGTGGTGTGTTTGTGTCTGTGTGTGGGGTGTGTGTGGTGTATGTGGTGTGTATGTGTGTGTGGGGTGTGTGACTGTGTAGTGGTGTGTGGTGTGTGTGTGTGTTAGTGGTGTGTGTGTGTGGTGTGTGTGTGTGGTGTGTGTGTGGGGTGTGTGTGTGTGGTGTGTGTGTGGGGTGTGTGTGTGGTGTGTGTGTGTGTGACTGTGTGTGATGTGTGTGTGTGGTGTGTGTGTGTGGTGTGTGTGTGTTAGTGGTGTGTGTGTGTGTGGTGTGTGTGTGTGGTGTGTGTGTGGTGTGTGTGTGTGGTGTATGTGGTGTGTGACTGTGTGTGATGTGTGTGTGTGGTGTGTGTGTCTGTGTGTGGTGTGTGTGTGGTGTGTGTGTGTTAGTGGTGTGTGTGTGGTGTGTGTGTGTGGTGTGTGTGTGTGGTGTGTGTGTGGGGTGTGTGTGTGGTGTATGTGGTGTGTGACTGTGTGTGATGTGTGTGTGTGGTCTGTGTGTCTGTGTGTGGTGGTGTGTGGTGTGTGTGTGGGGTGTGTGTGTGGTGTATGTGGTGTGTGACTGTGTGTGATGTGTGTGTGTGGTCTGTGTGTCTGTGTGTGGTGTGTGTGGTGTGTGTGTGTGGTGTGTGTGTGGGGTGTGTGTGTGGTGTATGTGGTGTGTGACTGTGTGTGATGTGTGTGTGTGTGGTCTGTGTGTCTGTGTGTGGTGTGTGTGTGTGACTGTGTGTGGTGTGTGTGGTGTGTGTGTGGTGTGTGTGTGTGACTGTGTAGTGGTGTGTGTGTGTGACTGTGTGTGTGTGTGGTGTGTGTGACTGTGTAGTGGTGTGTGTGTGGTGTGGTGTGTGTTTGTGACTGTGTAGTGGCTAGCACTGCGCTGCGACGATTCCCGTTCACGGACAACATCAGTGACGATTATCTGAACCGGTCCTGGGCCTCCCCTAGGTCGACTCAGCCTCAAATGACTTTGTTTTCTCGCTCTCTCCTCCTCAGGCGTCTGTGTGAACTCCCCAGAAGTTGGGAACGACGTTGAGCCAAGACTCGGTGTGAGTGATTGTGTCACTCACTCACTCACTGAAACACTCGCTCACACTCACTCACACTCACTACCCTCATCAGTACCCTCACTCACTCACTAAAACACTCGCTTACACACACACTCACTACCCTCATCAGTACCCTCACTCACTCACTGAAACACTCGCTTACACTCACTCACACTCACTACCCTCATCAGTAGCCTCACTCACTCACTGAAACACTCGCTTGCACTCACTCACACTCACTACCCTCATCAGTACCCTCACTCACTCACTGAAACACTCGCTTGCACTCACTCACACTCACTACCCTCATCAGTACCCTCACTCACTCACTGAAACACTCGCTTACACTCATACTCACTACCCTCGTCAGTACCCTCACTCAGTCACTGAAACACTCGCTTACACTAACTCGTACTCACTACCCTCATCAGTACCCTCACTCAGTCACTGAAACACTCGCTTACACTCACACTCACTACCCTCATCAGTACCCTCACTCACTCACTGAAACACTCGCTTACACTCACTCACACTCACTACCCTCATCAGTACCCTCACTCACTCACTGAAACACTCGCTTACACTCATACTCACTACCCTCGTCAGTACCCTCACTCAGTCACTGAAACACTCGCTTACACTCACTCACACTCACTACCCTCATCAGTACCCTCACTCACTCACTGAAACACTCGCTTACACTCATACTCACTACCCTCGTCAGTACCCTCACTCAGTCACTGAAACACTCGCTTACACTCACTCGTACTCACTACCCTCATCAGTACCCTCACTCACTCGCCACCCTCACTATTCTCACTCACTACCCTACTACTACCCTGGCCCACGTAGTTCGTGAAGCCTTCCATGGCTGTACCGGAGGAATCTCCATCTTCTTGGTTCTTTCGGTAAAGTCACGTTTTTTTTAAATCCTTTATATTAAGTTCGCTTGCTTGCTTGCTTAGGACCGTGCAAATCTTTCGCTCGTTTTTTAACCCACTTCCCGTGATCCAATCGAGCTGACATTTTGCACACAGACTCGTTGTGCGTGACAATTAATGTTCGTGAAAATTTTTTTCCAAAATGTTACACTTTTTAGGGAAAACAAATTAAATATTTAATTACCGATTGCTTAATGGTGCAATGCAATCATCTAACCCATAGGTGGCAGCCATCTCAAGCCAGAGGACGAGAGGACTCTAGCCGCCACGCATATAAAGGATTTGTAGTGAAAAACTTTGTTTTTACGGGTTATACTTGTTATTATTTTATTATTTCCCTTCTACGTGACTTTACCGAAAGAACCAACAAGATGAATCCCTGCAGTCACGAAAGCTTTAAATCGGAATCTCCATCTGTAACAGATCAAGTGGGAGGCTGATCGATGCCCGGGTGCGGTCAAGGGATGGCTCCCTATTGCTCAATGAAGTTATGTATTCCGATCTGGTAATTTTCGATTTAAAGCTTTCGTGACTGCAGGGATTCATCTTCTTGGTTCTTTCGGTAAAGTCATCACGTAGAAGGGAAGTAATAAAATAATAAAAACAAAACAAAATAAAATAATTCTCACGACGTTTGGGCCACAACGCAAGCAGCCGTCCTCAGGTGACTTTACCGAAAGAACCAAGAAGATGGATCTGGTAATTGCTGCTCACTCAGAGGAGGAGTTGGAGGCACTGCTGCTGAGACTGGAGCTTGCCACTAAGAGGTGGGGCTTTACCATGAGACCCACCAAAACTAAGCACCTGCCTGGGTATTTTGTGCCATCAGACACTCCACCCCCACAACTCTCAATCGGTGATGGGGCAGTTGTGGAGAGAGTGGAGAGTTTTCCAATACCTGGGCAGTGTGCTCATGACCAGCTCCAGTTTGACAGCAGAGGTCTCACTCCGAATCAGTCGAGCGGCAATATCTTTTCATCGGCTGCGTAACGCTGCTGTGTGGAAGCTACCTGGTCTGTCGCTTGACACCAAAACTAAGCACCTGCCTTGGTATTTTATGCCATCAAACAATCCACCCCCTCAACTCCCCGTTGGTGATGGGGCAGTTGTGGAGAATTTTCCACACCTGGGCGGTGCGATCATGACCACCTCCGCTGTGACAGCAGACGTCTCGCTCTGAATCGTTCGAGCTGAATTTTAGTTTTCAACGGCTGCATAAATAACACCGTGCGGACGCTGCCTAGTCTGTCGCCCCACACAAAGTTTCGAGTGTTCTCGACCACGTTCATTCCCTCCCTTCGCAGTGCTTGTGAAACGCTGATGGTGGTTATACTGATGGTGGTTATACTGATGGCGGTTATACTGATGGTGGTTGACGCTGATGGCGGTTGACGCTGATGGTGGTTATACTGATGGTGGTTGACGCTGATGGCGGTTGACGCTGATGGTGGTTATACTGATGGTGGTTATACTGATGGCGGTTGACGCTGATGGTGGTTATACTGATGGCGGTTATACTGATGGTGGTTATACTGATGGTGGTTATACTGATGGTGGTTATACTGATGGTGGTTATACCGATGGTGGTTATACTGATGGTGGTTATACTGATGGCGGTTATACTGATGGTGGTTATACTGATGGTGGTTGACGCTGATGGCGGTTATACTGATGGTGGTTATACTGATGGTGGTTGACGCTGATGGCGGTTGACGCCGATGGCGGTGACGGTTGTGACGTTCCAGGTTTGCGCCCCTGCACTGCCGACCGTCGCTCGGGCAGGAAGAAGCTCAACCGGAGAAGCTTCGATGGAGAGAGGGGCAAGCGGAGAGCCAGGGGGGAGTAGAGGTCAAGGCAGAGAGGGGCCTCGACATTTGCAAGAAGGGAGAGACAAGGGACCGCGCGACGCGCCGGGGGCAGAGCGTGCGGTGCGCGCCGATGGCGGGAGAGATCAGCAGAGGCAGGACGCGGAGAGGGCCAGGTGGGACAGAGAGGGGGCAAGATGCAGAACCATGAGAGTGGTGGGTCAGGCAGTAGATCGGGACAGATTTGAAAGGGGGAGACAGGCCGTGGTGGCTAGAGAGAGAGACGTCGAAAGCAGAACGAGAGACAGCGAGGGGAGGGAGGCAGGGGGGAGAGGCAGGGAGGGGAGGGAGGCAGGGGGGAGAGGCAGGGATGCCGGGGGAGGGATGGAGGGAGGCCTGAGAGATCAGATGGCAATAGACCTAGCCGGCGCTGCTGAGACACTAGCACGGGTTTTGTCGTTCAAACCGCGTGGGGGTGGAAGTGAGGGAGCAGGAGGGTGGAAATAGAGACCCAGAGATGAACATCGTCACCCAGACACTCACCCACTCACTAACTCACCCAGACACTCACTCACCCACTCGCTAACTCACCCAGACACTCACTCACCCACTCACTAACTCACCCAGACACTCACTCACCCACTCACTAACTCACCCAGCCATTCACCCACACACTCACTGCCCCACTCACCCCCACACCCACTTACTCACTGACCCACTCACTCACTCACTCACTCACTAACTCACCCGCTTACTCACTCACCCACTCACTCCACCCACCCACTCATCGATTCACTCACCCAGCCATTCACACCCACACTCACCTCCCCACTCACCCCCACACTTACTCACTTACTCACTGACCCACTCACTCACCCACCCACTAACTCACCCGCTTACTCACCCACTCACTCACCCAGACACTCACCCACTCACTCCTCCACCCACCCACTCATCGATTCACTCACCCAGCCATTCACACACACACTCACCCACTCACTCACCCCCACACTTACCCACTTACTCACTGACCCACTCACTCACCCACTCACTAACTCACCCGCTTACTCACCCACTCACTCCTCCACCCACCCACTCATCGAGTCACTCACCCAGCCATTCACCCAAACCCTCACCTCCCCACTCACCCCCACACCTACCCACTTACTCACTGACCCACTCACTAACTCACCCACTTACTCACCCACTCCTCCACCCACCCACTCATCGATTCACTCACCCAGCCATTCACCCACTCACTCACCCACTCACTCACCCCCCCACTTACTCACTGACCCACTCACTCACCCACTAACTCACCCGCTTACTCACCCATTCACTCCTCCACCCACCCACTCATCGATTCACTCACCCAGCCATTCACCCACTCACCCCCACACTTACCCACTTACTCACTGACCCACTCACTCACTCACCCACTAACTCACCCAGACACTCACTCACCCACTCACTCCTCCACCCACCCACTCATCGATTCACTCACCCAGCCATTCACACACACACTCACCCACTCACTCACCCCCACACTTACCCACTTACTCACTGACCCACTCACTCACCCACTCACTAACTCACCCAGACACTCACTCACCCACTCACTCCTCCACCCACCCACTCATCGATTCACTCACCCAGACACTCACCCACTCACTCACCCACTCACTCACCCCCACACCTACCCACTTACTCACTGACCCACTCACTCACTCACCCACTAACTCACCCGCTTACTCACCCATTCTCTCCTCCACCCACCCACTCATCGATTCACTCACCCAGCCATTCACCCACACACTCACCCACTCACTCACCCCCACACCTACCCACTTACTCACTGACCCACTCACTCACCCACTCACTAACTCACCCAGACACTCACTCACCCACTCCTCCACCCACCCACTCATCGATTCACTCACACAGCCATTCACCCACACACTCACCCACTCACTCACCCCCACACTTACCCACTTACTCACTGACCCACTCACTCACCCACTCACTAACCCACCCAGACACTCACTCACCCACTCACTCACCCACTCACTAACTCACCCAGACACTCACTCACCCACTCACTCCTCCACCCACCCACTCATCGATTCACTCACACAGCCATTCACCCACACACCTCCCCACTCACCCCCACACCTACCCACTTACTCACTGACCCACTCACTCATTCACTAACTCACCCAGACACTCACTCACCCACTCACTTCTCTACCCACCCACTCATCGATTCACTCACCCACTCACTCACCCACTCACCCCCAGACCTACCCACTTACTCACTGACTCGCTCACTCACCCACTCACTCACTCACCCGCTCACTCACCCACTCACTCTACCCACCCACTCATCGATTCACTCACCCAGCCATTCACCCACTCACTCACCTCCCCACTCACTCCCACACCTACCCACTTACTCACTGACCCACTCACTCACGCACTCACCCACTCACTCCTCTACCCACTCACTGACTCACCCAGACACTCACCCACTCACGCACTCACCCACTCACTCCTCTACCCACTCACTGACTCACCCAGACACTCACCCACTCACTAACTCACCCAGACACTCACTCACCCACTCACTAACTCACCCAGACACTCACTCACCCACTCACTAACTCACCCAGACACTCACCCACTCACTAACTCACCCAGACACTCACTCACCCACTCACTAACTCACCCAGACACTCACCCACCCACTCACTAACTCACCCAGACACTCACCCACCTACTCACTAACTCACCCAGACACTCACCCACTCACTAACTCACCCAGACACTCACCCACTCACTAACTCACCAGACACTCACTTACCCACTCACTAACTCACCCAGACACTCACTCACTCCTCCACCCAGACACTCACTCACCCACTCACTAACTCACCCGCTTACTCACCCACTAACTCACCCGCTCACTAACTCACCCAGACACTCACTCACCCACTCACTCCTCCACCCACCCACTCATCGATTCACTCACCCACCCACTCACCCCCACACTTACCCACTTACTCACTGACCCACTCACTCACTCACTAACTCACCCGCTTACTCACCCACTCACTCACCCACTCACTAACTCACCCAGACACTCACTCACCTACTCACTCCTCCACCCACCCACTCATCGATTCACTCACCCAGCCATTCACACACACACTCACCCACTCACTCACCCCCACACCTACCCACTTACTCACTGACCCACTCACTCACCCACTCACTAACTCACCCGCTTACTCACCCACTCACTCCTCCACCCACTCACTCATCGATTCACTCACCCAGCCATTCACACACACACCCACTCACTCACCCACTCACTTACCCACTTACTCACCCACTCACCCACCCACCCACCCACTCACCCACTCACTAACTCACCCGCTTACTCACCCACTCACTCCTCCACCCACCCACTCATCAATTCACTCACCCAGCCATTCACCCACACACTCACCCACTCACTCACCCCCACACTTACCCACTTACTCACTGACCCACTCACTCACCCACTCACTAACTCACCCGCTTACTCACCCACTCACTCCTCCACCCACTCATTGATTCACACACACAGCCATTCACCCACACACTCACCCACTCACTCACCCCCACACTTACCCACTTACTCACTGACCCACTCACCCACTCACTAACTCACCCGCTTACTCACCCATTCACTCCTCCACCCACCCACTCATCGATTCACACACACAGCCATTCACCCACACACTCACCCACTCACTCACCCCCACACTTACCCACTCACTCACTGACCCACTCACTCACTCACCCACTAACTCACCCAGACACTCACTCACCCACTCACTCCTCCACCCACCCACTCATCGATTCACTCACCCAGCCATTCACACACACACTCACCCACTCACTCACCTCAACACTTACCCACTTACTCACTGACCCACTCACCCAGACACTCACTCACCCCCACACTTACCCACTTACTTACTGAGCCACTCACTCACCCACTCACTAACTCACCCAGACACTCACCCACTCACTCCTCCACCCACCCACTCATCGATTCACTCACCCAGCCAATCACACACTCACTCACCCCCACACTTACCCACTTACTCATTGACCCACTCACTCACTCACTAACTCACCCGCTTACTCACCCACTGACTCACCCCCACACCTACCCACTTACTCACTGACCCACTCACTCACCCACTCACTAACTCACCCGCTTACTCACTGACGCACTCACTCACCCACCCACTAACTCACCCAGACACTCACTCACCCACTCACTCCTCCACCCACCCACTCATCGATTCACTCACCCAGCCATTCACCCACTCACTCACCCACTCACTCACCCCCCCACTTACTCACTGACCCACTCACTCACCCACTCACTAACTCACCCGCTTACTCACCCACTCACCCCCACACTTACCCACTCACTCACCCACTCACTCACCCCCACACTTACCCACTTACTCACTGACCCACTCACCCACTCACTAACTCACCCGCTTACTCACCCGCTCACTCACTCACCCACTTACTCACTGACCCACACACTCACCCACTCACTCACCCCCCCACTTACTCACTGACCCACTCACTCACCCACTCACCCGCTTACTCACCCGCTCACTCACCCGCTCACTCACCCGCTCACTCATTCACCCACTAACTCACCCGCTTACTCACCCGCTCACTCACTCACCCACTCATTCATTTTCCCCCCAAAGATGTTCAGCGAGTTACTCCGACAATCTATGCAACATTCTCGCTACAACAGACGATGATGTGGGCTAGCAGCACCTGACAACGGCACGTTGAGCAAAACGTTGGACACCACGTTTGATAGAATCGGGTGACATTGTTCATTACTGTGCCAAGGCGGGATTCGAAGCGGTCTCAATACGGGGCTCACGAGTGGCTGCGTTTGTTACTCCGTGGCCGCTTGTGACAGCCAAACAGCGGAATAAAACCCATTGCATTTAGAGGATCTTGTCCCGTGTAATGCCTTGAATGTTGCACTGTGTCCATGTATATACAGAACAGAACAAACATACATTCATCTTCTTGGTTCTACACTATGGGAACCTCATTTGCCAGTAAAAATATGAGAATTGGTTCTTTACCCTTCTATCTGGCAACAAAACTGACACCTTTTTACAAGGAGTCATGTTTGCATAGACCGCAATACCTGCAGTCATAAATACAAACAAAAGAAATAACTCTGATAATGTGCACTGTCCTTGAAGTTGATTGGTCCACACCCGAGACAGCTTTCCTTCGAGCCTAGTCTCACATGGTGTTGGACCAGAAGACGCCAAAAGGCGCACAACTCAACTTACTGGCAAATGAGGATCTTGTCCCGTGTAATGCCTTGAATGTTGCACTGTGTTCATGTATATACAGAACAGAACAAACATACATTCATCTTCTTGGTTCTTTCGGTAAAGTCGTCACGTAGAAGGGAAGAAATAAAATGATAAAAATAAAACACAATAAAATAATTCTCACGACGTTTCGGCCACAACGCAAGCAGCCGTCTTCAGGTGGAGAACAGGTCTGTCGAGAAGACAGCGTCTGAATGAAACAGCACACGAGCTTGGAGCGTCTATATAAGCTGGGTTGGAAGGGGGGGGGAAGGGCGTCTTGACAAAAGAATTTGCATATCAACCCAGCTTATATAGACGCTCCAAGCCCGTGTGCTGTTTCATTCAGACGCTGTCTCCTCGACAGACCTGTTCTCCACCTGAGGACGGCTGCTTGCGTTGTGGCCGAAACGTCGTGAGAATTATTTTATTGTGTTTTATTTTTATCATTTTATTATTTCCCTTCTACGTGACGACTTTACCGAAAGAACCAAGAAGATTATTTTATTATGTTTTATTTTTATTATTTTATTACTTCCCTTCTACGTGGTGACTTTACCGAAAGAACCAAGAAGATTATTTGTTAAGTTTTATTTTTATTATTTTATTACTTCCCTTCTACGTGACTTTACCGAAAGAACCAAGAACATTATTTTATAATGTTTTATTTTTATTATTTTATTATTTCCCTTCTACGTGACGACTTTACCGAAAGAAACAAGAAGATTATTGTATTATGTTTTATTTTTATTATTTTATTATTTCCCTTCCACGTGACGACTTTACCGAAAGAACCAAGAAGAGAAAAGTATTTTTTATTCGAAAAATAATTTCTCATTTCCAGCAGCTTGTTGGGGTGGCGCCCAGCGCCCCCTAGTGGGCTCACTGTGCCTGTCTTGACAAAAACGAGCACTTTGGGACCGTCCATAAATGACGTCACGCAATTTTGGACCCCCCCTCAAATATGACGTCACAAAGCTCTGCCCCCCCCCCCCCCCAAAACCATATTTCGATTTTGAAAATGAAACAAGCTTCAAATCGCTTTAGACTGTTGTCATTGTAGTGCGTATTCAATGTGGCGCTGCACTCTGATGTTGTAGGAGACACCATACATTAAAAGGAGGCGTTGGAAAGCTGAAATTTTGCATAAAATTCGCTTGAAAAGATTCAACTTCTAACTAAAACTGCAGATGTTCAGACTGATATATTGAAATGCTCTTATAATTATAAAATATTTAAAGCTATTTTAACTATTAAAAATACTTGAAACTTTGTAGTAGAACGAAGCTAAATGGAGAGTACAACTATAAGAATCATATATTCATTTCACAGAATGAAAAGCCCTGCTAGAATCATTAGAATCAAAATGTTTAGTAACAATCATTCAAAAAAATTACTAAATGTATGCTTCTCAATTCTCCCATGGAGAAGAAAAATGTTCCTTCGTGGAATAAATAAAAGGTGACCTTAGCAAATTAAAATAATAAAACAGTTAATAATGAAAATTTATTTTAAAAAAATTTCTGTTATAACGCTTCTATTTAATTAACATTTATTTAAAGTTGCGAATTTTGATGTGCGTGACGTCACATTTCTCAAACTCCGCCCCTCCCCCCCCGGGTGCGTGACGTCACATTTCTCAAACTCCGCCCCTCCCCCCCCCGGGTGCGTGACGTCACATTTCTCAAACCCCGCCCCTCCCCCCCGGGTGCGTGACGTCACATTTCTCAAACCCCGCCCCTCCCCCCCGGTGCGTGACGTCATTTACGTGCTCACGATTCCTGCGCGCCCATTGGCTGCCAAATTGGGCCAATCAGCGAGCTCCTTTTCCAACGCGTTCACCGATGGACGCACGCAATTCGCGGTTCGTCAAGCCTCAGGCGAAACTCGACGCCACCCTGCACAGAGTTGTTTAGACGAGCCGCAAACAACGCCCGCGCACAAACAACAACAACAACAATAATAACAGTGTTGAAAGGCGAATGTCGTCACGACTACTCGAGAAGAACGGCCTTTCCACCCCCCCCCCCCCCGTGAGTGGGCGGAGCTCGGCCGCCTTGGGTGCGTCTCCCTCGGCAGGGGCTTCCAGGCAAGGCGGGGGGGTGCGGGGTTGGGGCTTCGGCCTTCTCTGAGAAGCGCACGCGAGAGGAATTTTGTTTGTTTTTACGCAGCGGGGCAAACTCGTAACAATAAAAACACGTAAATGTTTAGTATCTTTTTTTCGATTTAAAGCTTCTTTCGTGACTGCAGGGATTCATATTGTTGGTTCTTTCGGTAAAGTCATCACGTAGAAGGAAAATAATAAAATAATAAAAATTAAACAATAAAATAATATTCTCACGACGTTTCGGCCACAACGCAAGCAGCCGTCCTCAGGTGAAGAACAGGTCTGTCGGAAAGACAGCGTCTGTTCTTCACCTGAGGACGGCTGCTTGTGTTGTGGCCGAAACGTCGTGAGAATTATATTTTACTATGTTTTATTTTTATTATTTTCCTTCTACGTGACTTTACCGAAAGAACCAAGAAGATGTTTAGTATCTTGTGGGTGTGTGTTTAGGTTGTGTTTGCAGCGCTGTTCTGTTTATTAATGGGTGGCGGTATTTTATTTAGTTTAACCTGGAGATACAACAGTAGTCACACTTGCAAACAGTGGCACGGGTCGTCAAATACAATTTATATTTTAAAAACCTCAAAATGTATGGACACCATACAGCAGTACTGGGGACGACTGCTTGTGTTGTGATCGAAACGTCGTACACTTTTATTTTATTCCTACGTGACTTTACCGAAATAACTAAAGAGTATGGATTCATAATCTTGGTTCTTTCGGTAAAGTCACGTTGAAGGGAAATAATAAAATAACAAAAATATAAAACAATAAAAATCCTCACGACGTTTCGACTGCAACACAAGCAATCGTCATCAGGTGTGAAATCCACAGCAAGAAAGTTTGAAAAAAGTGGCGGTTGTTTTTTAATCCTTTATATTAAGTTCGCTTGCTTGCGCGCGTACGACCGTGCAAATCTTTCGGTCGTTTTTTAACCCACTTCCCGTGATCCAATCGAGCTGACATTTTGCACACAGACTCGTTGTGCGAGACAATTAATGTTCGTGAAAATTTTTTTTCCAAAATTTTACACTGTTTAGGGAAAAATAAATAAATATTTACTTACCAATTGCTTAATGGTGGCAGACAATCATCTGACCCATAGGTGGCAGCCATCTCAAGCCAGAGGATGAGAGGACTCTAGCCGCCACGCACATAAAGGATTTATAGTGAAAAACTTTGTTTTTACGGGTTAATTTTTCCTAACTTTTTTCCTATTTTCTTGCTGTGGATTTCACACCTGATGACGACTGCTTGTGTTGCAGTCGAAACGTGACTTTACCGAAAGAACCAAAGAGTAAAGCTCTCTTCTAGTCAATCAACCCACTACATTTGCACATTCCTGCCGCCATGTCCTGTATTCGCCAATAAGCCTCATATCAGGTGAAATAAAGTCTCGAGTCTGACCTGAGTTGTATTCCCAAGCACAGTTAAACACGAGTGGCGAGTGAGATCTGAACAAGTCCTTCGCAAACCCCCGTTGACCAAGTGTAGTGATCACCAATGACCATCACAGCGTGGGTTTGAGCGGTTTCATCCAACACTGGATTGACAAATGGCAACATTATTTTCACGTATTTATATTGTATTAATTTCAATGGTATACTCTACGGAAAGACGGAAAGTGCTTTCTGCAACACTGCGGTGAAAGCGAATTCATACCCTTTATTTCTTGCCAGGAGCTTGAATCTATGCATATTCAAACAATAGTTGACTGACGGTTTAAGCTGTACAGTGATACCTCGGTTCACGAACGCTTCTGTTCACGAACAACTCGGTTCACGAACAGAAAATTTCATAAAAATATGCTCCGGTTCACGAACTCCGCTTCGGTTCACGAACAGGAGCCGTGGCCATTTTTATGCTAATTCCAGGCTGTCACATGGTCGTGACTTCCTGTAGGAAGATCGTGGAGAGAAGCAGAGACACAGAAAGAAGTACTGCGAGTACTGTGAAGACACTTTCAGTGACTTTTAGATTTTTGGTGTGCTTTTTAGCACATACAGTACAGTACTACTGTACTGTACAATACTGTACTTACTGTAATGTACAGTTCACCCGTTTGAGTGCTTACTGTCTCCCACCCGCCTTCCACTTGCCTTCCTCCATGCCAGAAGTCATCTCAAGCAAGGTTAGTGTTCTCTCTTTATACATTACTATACTGTACAGTACTAATGTGTATTGTCATTTGTTTATATTTTTGTGCTTCAAAAACCAAAAAAAAAGGTCAGAACGGATTAACCGGATTTACATTGAACCCTGTGGGGAAATGTGCCTCGGTTCACGACCAATTCGGTTCGCGACCAGAGTCAGTTCACGAATTAAGTTCGTGAACCGAGGTATCACTGTAGTATGAAATTTAGATCAATGAAAAACCCATGGTTGTGTGTCAGTAAAACATTGCTGGAACGGTAAAACACTTTTTACAACAGCACACGGTTTATTTCCTATTTGTAACTAACACAATGTGGTGTGGCCCCTTGTCAGTGTTGGTAATGTTTGAGTTGCAGAGTCGTGAGAATGCTGATTTGGAATGTGTCTCATTCTGTGAAACGCAGCAGAGAGAAAGCGGGTCTCACACCGAGCAAAGACAAAGTCGTGGTGCACTGTGTGGCTAAAAGACGAAGTGGGCGTGCAGACATTCTCGTGAGGCAACGGATTCCCATTCGTGTGGAGACTTTAAATTCATGGATCCTCCTGATGATTGCAAAGAGCTCCCTTCGCAAGTCTTTATCGCAGATGTCGTGGCGAAGAAGCTCGGTTTATCAGGCAACAGCTGCGACGCGCCGGAGGTAAACGAACTTTGTTTTCATAGTCCAGTACAGGATGCAGAGGTCGCAAACGGGTTTTGATTCCTTACCCGTACCCGGCCGCACCAGGGTCGCAAATGGGTACCCGTACCCGGCCAGGTACAGGTAGCCGTATCCTACCCGTACCCTACCCGAAATGAGTGACAAACGGTTACTCACGGTTACTCACCAGTGACTCACGGCCTACCCGTACCCAGACGCACCAGGGTCGTAAACGGGTACCCGTACCCGGCCGGGTACGGGTAGCCGGGTATCGGGTAGGGTAGCCGGGTATCGGGTACCCGGTTGCAACCTCTGACAGGATGATCCATTCATAGATACAGCACTAAAGCCATACAAATATGTGGAACAATATCGAGAAAGCTATTTCAAAGCCTCTACACGTCCATCACCTATAACAATCCACTCGTTACATGTGTAACTTCGTGCATTGCTTTCCCAACAATCAGTCACCTGTGGAGAGGAAGTACTGTAATAGGGTCGTGAAAAACCAGGGCCCCTTAACATCGCCGCACCCCACCACACACTCGCAACTTATTTGGATTGGAAGTTGTCCGCGAGAGTCATTGCTGATGCGAATTCGTTGTTTCCCTTTGAAGTGTGATGGTGAGGACAGAAGCGATGCCATGCGTGGGGAATGTGACAGTGTTGCAGGAGACATCTCACTCGTGGATGTACTACTTGAAAAACAGCACAACCAAGACAATTGTTCACAGACGTTCAATCTTACTCAGAAAGACCCAGAACCACAAAAGTGGCTTCCCAAGAAGCTTACGCAACACTCGGCTTTGTCTTGTGGGACTATATTGGGCTGTGACAATACTGGTCAAATGAAAACACACAATGTGGAACAATTGCTGCCTCGTGACTGGAATAAGAATACACTAAAGAGAACAGAATATAATCCTCTACACATCGCACAAAATGTACAGACTGAGCCGCATCACGGTTTTTACGCAAATATTGTAGGAAACGACATTCGGAGCTCGTCGAGAGGCAATTCTCAAAATGCAAAACTTCCAAAGCTCGATGGAACCATTCGCACGTTAACGTCTAATTCTCAAGCTGACGCACAAACAGGTTGCTTTCATTCGGAGGATGAGATAAAATTGGCTGATATCTTAACGGACGATTTAGAATGTACTATTACCACCAGAAAACCGCCAAAACCCACTTGTGCTTCTGCACTTTCGGAAGCAAATGACTCAAATGCTGCCTTTAGTGAAGAGGCTGACCACATCGCTCGCGGAAGAGCCGACGGTTCTTCAACAGCAAATGCGCTTGGAGTGGAAAATATAAAAGTAGCCGCAGATGTAGCCAACAAGGGCACGAGCATAAGAGATCGCATCAAGAAAACGCTCGTGGCAAACGCGTGGGCGGCAGCTACCCGCGTGGTCTCGCGCACCAGGCACCTGCAGGAGTCTGCGCTGTCGCACGAGAGGCAGATCGCCACGGAGACTTGTGCTGATGACAGCCAGTTTGAGATTGGGCCTTTCTATGGGCTTCCCACGAAGGTGCACAGCCTTCTGCAACAACAGCGTGGCATTAAAGAGCTCTACGGTAATGTGTGCTGTTTTTTACACTCGGATATTTACGCGAAACTGTCTCTCGGTTTTTTTTCATGCCAACATATCTTTTTTTTTCTCTCGTGGGAGAAATGGTAATTGAATAGTATTTGGCGGACTTACTCTTTGGTTCTTTCGGTAAAGTCACGTAGAAAGAGAAAATAATGAATTAAATACTAGCAAACGACATTTCGATTGCAACACAAGCAATCGTCATCAGGTACAAATGAAAGAGAAAACAAAGCCTAGTAAACTTAGAAATATAATGCAATACAACACAGATAGTCGGCTAACATAACGGTCAACACCCTACCTGGATTGATTACGCTCTTCCAAAGATTGCTAAATTTAAGAGAGAGATTAAACAGAACAGGAGACACACAGACAGACACATAAGCAGAGAGAGACAACACAGAGACACACAGAGAGAGACAAACAACATAGGCACACAGACACAGAGACACACAATATAGACACACAGACAGACATATAAGCAGAGAGAGACAACACAGAGACACAGAGAGACACAACATAGGCACACAGAGAAACGACGCCTCTGTGTCGAGGCCTTAGATAGAGAGAGGGGGTAGAGAGAGAGGGGGTGGGGGGTACAGAGAGAGGGGGGCAAAGAGTGAGGGGGGCAGAGAGGGAGGGGGGGGGTTGAGAAATTAATTTTTAGTACATGGTGGAATTTTGCTAAATGTATTTTACCAATTTGTTTTTGTTATAACAGCATATCACTGCTTATTTGATTCGTACTGTAAACGTTTACACATCACCAGTGTCGTGATGTTAGCTGTCAAGCCTAATCCAATTTCTCACACATTAGGTGATGGTTGAAACATTTTTGTCGTCCTGCACGCAAGTTAATCATTTTAATCGGCGTTTTTGTTCTCTTAACGTGTAATAAGCCACCCGTTTGAAAAAAAATTAACCCGTAAAAACAAAGTTTTTCACTATAAATCCTTTATATGCATGGCGGCTAGAGTCCTCTCGTCCTCTGGCTTGAGATGGCTGCCACCTATCGGTCAGATGATTGCCTGCCACCATTAAGCAATTGGTAATTAAATATAATTTATTTTTTCCTAAAAAGTGTAAAAGTTAGGAAAAAAAATTTAACGAGAATAAATTGTCACGCACAACGAGTCTGTGTGCAAAATGTCAGCTCGATTGGATCACGGGAAGTGGGTTAAAAAACGACCGAAAGATTTGCACGGTCGTAAGCGCGCAAGCAAGCACGCAAGCACGCAAGCGAACTTAATATAAAGGATTTAATTACAATTGACACATTCACGTGTTTCAGATTCTGCCGTGCATTTAATCATTCTCTTTTTATATTTGTGTCGACACATGACGCCGCAAAGCCTGGCAGCACGACTGCTTGTCCCTGGACTCCGTGAGACGAGGGAAGAATCTGATTTACTCTTTACCGACAAGTGGCGGCAAGACGCTCGTGGCAGAGATCCTCATGCTGAGGCAGCTGCTCTGCAAGAGAACGGACGCTCTGCTCATTCTTCCCTACGTTGCCATCGTCCAGGAGAAGGTAACGATCGCTTTTGTACACGCACATTTCCACACCGACACAGCAGCATAAATGCGGTTATACGAATGACTCTTTGGTTCTTTCGGTAAAGTGACGTATAAAGAGAAAATGATCAATTAAATACTAGCATACGACGTTTCAATTGCAACGCAAGCAATCGTCATCAGGTATAAATGAAATAGAAACACAAATCTAGTATACTTAGAAATGTAATGTAATACAACAGAGAGTCGGATAACATAACAGTCAACACCCTACCTGGTTGATTACGTTCTTCCTGAGAATACTAAATTTGAGAGAGAGATTAAACAGAACCAGAGACATATAGACAGACATATAAGCAGACAGATATCACAGAGATACATAGAGAGAGAGAGACGTACAAAGGCACACAGAGAAACCACGTCTCTGTGTCGAGGCCTATGTTTTGTCTCTATGTAAAGTCCTCCAAGATAAGTCAACTGAGGCAGCCGGGAATTTGGAAGTCTCGTTGAAATATTTCCGTCTTGGCTTAGGAACAGATACTCGGATGCAGAGTACAATCTCGGGTTCATCAATTATTCCCACACGACACACAATTGTGATGTGTCGCCGCTGCTACTGCTGCTGCTGCTACTGTCGGGGTCGCTAGCCCCCGAGATCCCTCCCTCGATGATGCTTACGGCCGGGCTAACCTCATCAATCGCCCCCCCGCTGCTGAGCGAACCGCTGCTAGGTTCCTCACCCATGGTGTGGGAGCCGTCGCCCGAGGATTCCCCTCCCCCGCGGGTCCGCGTAGTAGGCATGGTTGGATACCGCGTAGTATTATGTCCCCCTTTACGCTACCACGATACCTCCCTTTCCTAATCGCGTACCTGCGACCCACACGGAGCGAACGTACGCACACACACACACACCGCTCCGTGCACTCCAACTCCACACTGACTACTCGCGTTATGATCGTGCACCTGTATCACACACGGAGTGAACACACGCGACACCTACTCTCGCACCGCTCTGCGCAGCGCTCCCCCGAGGCGAGCCGCAGCACTACAGAACCACTGCGT
Source organism: Lethenteron reissneri (assembly GCF_015708825.2). Lineage (NCBI taxonomy): Eukaryota > Metazoa > Chordata > Hyperoartia > Petromyzontiformes > Petromyzontidae > Lethenteron > Lethenteron reissneri. The sequence continues at coordinate 118,526 of NW_026891086.1, forward strand.
ACACACGCTCACCCACGCGCTCACACTGCACGACAAGATCACGCGAGACCACGCTTCGCTATTAATGATTTATTATCCGCTACCTGGAACTAGATGTTAAATCAGTGAGTCGACGAGGCTGGCCTACGCTGATACCTCTATACCTATTCCCCATTTATCTGCTATGATTCTAATTCACCTTCTTACTCACTGTTAAGTGTCCACGGCGGTCCGCTGATCCTTGTGCTAACCGCGTGCCTCGGTGCGTTCGCACGGACGTCCGGGTCGCTGGCTCGAGCTGCGTCTGGTCGCCTGGCGCTGGAGTAAGAGAGCGATTTCCCCTCTGCGCTCCTCTATTTATCCTCCCTACCTCAAAGGGGATGCTGCGCTGAACAATGGGCTCGCGCACCTCGAGCCCGCGCACGGCGGTTCCGGGCGCTTTTGATCTGCTAATCAGTGAGCGGCGTTGGCGGCGTACATCCTAATTAATCCCTTACCCTTCCTAACAATGGGGCCTGCGCACTCAAGCGTAATTATCCCAACCCTCCATGACTATGCGCAACAGCTCCTGCGGTCCCGCTATTCATGCTGTCCCGTCCCTCCCCTGCTTGCCCCGTCGACCCGTGGGGGTGTGTGTGGGGGGAAATGCGCCTCAACCGCGGTGGCCGAATGCCCCATGCCGCGACCACACCATATTAAGGCTGGTCGCAGCGCCGCGGCGCAACGTAGCACGGGGGAGGTCGTCCAATTCCCTGATCGCCGGAAACCGTGAGAGTTAACCCCGATAAGGGTTTTTCGGATAAAAACCGGTCGGCCAGGTGACCTCCCCTCGGAGCTCTATGGGGGGGGGGGGGGAAATGCGTGCGGGTGTGTTCGTGTGAGGTGAGGTGAGGGGGACGCGGGGTTGGCTCCGTTGCTTGGTGGTGGCGAGGTCGGGGATTTGGGCGCCTGCCGAACGGCTTCATGGCGGCGGCATCACACTACTACTGCTGCTACTACTGCTGCTGCTGCTGCTCGAACAGGTGCGGAGCCTGTCTGTGTTTGGTGTGGAGCTTGAAATCTTCATAGAGGAATACGCGGGAAGCAAGGGGCGCATGCCACCGCGAAAACACCGAAAGAAGAATTCTCTCTACATCGCCACCATTGAGAAAGCCCACAGCCTGGTCAACGCCCTTCTAGAGGAGGGGCGCATGAAGGAGATTGGCCTGATCGTTGTGGATGAGGTATGCGGCATTCATTATTTAATTACAGAGAATAATTGGCATCCTGCAAATGTCATTACAAATGTTACGTATTAATGTTCATCATCGTCATAATCAGCCGTCGTGAATCTACTTCTGGATGAGGGCATCCCCAAGCCTCCGCCATCTTGCACAGGCCCACAATGCAACAGTCCACCCAGCAGCAGCAGCACACGAGCTGTGACAGTCAGTGCAATGTAGTGTTGAGTCTCATTTGCAGCGACGTACTAATGGTTTGATAATTGTTTTTTTACCCTTCTATCTGGCAACAAAACTGACACATTTTTACGAGGCGTCATGTTTGCATAGACCACAATACCTGCAGTCATAATACAAACAAAAAACATAACTCTGATAATGATATGCACTGTCCTTGAAGTTGATTGGTCCACACCCAAGACAGCTTTCCTTAGAGCCTTTTGGCGTCATCTGGTCCAACCCATGTGAGACTAGGCTCTAAGGAAAGCTGTCTCGGGTGTGGACCAATCAACTTCAAGGACCATGTGAGACTAGGCTCTAAGGAAAGCTGTCTCGGGTGTGGGCCAATCAACTTCAAGGACAGTGCATACATTATCAGAGTTGTGTTTTTTGTTTGCATTCCGACCGCAGGTATTGTGGTCTATGCAAACATGGCTCCTCGTAAAAAAAGTGTCAGTTTTGTTGCCAGATAGAAGGGTAAAAAACCAATTATCATGTTTTACTGGCAAATGAGGTCCCAATGGTGTACTAATGGTTTGTTGCGTGGTCTGTAGCTGCACATGTTGGGCGAAGGTGGCAGCCGTGGGGCCACCCTGGAGCAGACGCTGGCCAAGGTTCAGTATGCGTCAAGTACGTTTGTTCTCACCCTGCAGTTATCATACATTACTGCGGGTTTCCAGTCGTCGTTGTGGTGATTCAGTTCCATCTGTGATTCAGTGTGGTGTTGCATTCGCTTGATTCTATTGCAGAAACAACTCAGGTCATCGGTATGAGTGCCACTCTGAGCAACATCAAGGACTTGCAAAAATTCCTGAATGCGGAGTTGTACACTAACGATTTTCGACCGGTAGGAATCACATTCATCTTCTTGGTTCTTTCGGTAAAGTCACGTAGAAGGGAAGTAATAAAATAATAAAAATAAAACAATAAAATAATTCTCACGACGTTTCGGCCACAACGCAAGCAGCCGTTTTTTTTTTTGTCAAGACGCTCTTCACCCCTCCATCCCAGCTTAAATAGTCGCCCCAAGCCTGGGGTGTGTCATTCAGACTCTGTCTTCTCGACAGACCTGTTCTACACCTGAGGACGGCCGCTTGCGTTGTGGCCGAAACGTCGTGAGAATTATTTTAAAATGTTTTATTTTTATTATTTTATTATTTCCATCCTACGTGACTTTACCGAAAGAACCAAGAAGATGAATCCCTGCAGTCACGAAAGCTTTACATCGAAAAGAATCACATTCTTATTATTATTATTATTGAAAGTTTAATTTTCATAAAAATGTTGCGCAACTGATGTGTGAAAGATACACGTCTTCAACCTCTTACAAAAGTCTACATGGCTGCCGTGATCCTCACAGGTCCAGTTAAGAGAGTACATTAAGCTTGGAGACTCTATCTACGAGGTAAACAACAAGGCTCGGTGTCCAGAAGAAAGCTTCAGTTTTATCCGACTGCTCAGTCACAAGGTGAGTGCACAGACATCAATGGAAATAAAATAGGCACACAAGCTTTTGAACAGCTTTCAAGTTTAAATAACCTGTGAAATATATATCTGGACAGATGGATAGAGGAAGCAGACATTGCTTCTTCTTCTTGGTTCTTTCGGTAAAGTCAAGTCGAAGGGAAGTAATAAAATAGTAAAAATAAAACATTATACAATAATTCTCACGACGTTTCGGCCACAACGCAAGCAGCCGTCCTCAGGTGAAGACCAGGTCTGTCGGGGAGACAGCGTCTGACCTGGTTTTCACCTGAGGACGGCTGCTTGCGTTGTGGCCGAAACGTCGTGAGAATTATTTTATTATGTTTTATTTTTATTATTTTATACTTCCCTTCTACGTGATGACTTTACCGAAAGAACCAAGAAGAAGAATCCCTGCAGTCACGAAAGCTTTAAATCGAAAGAGACATTGCTTGTTGATTTTGTTATTGATACTCTCCACAATGACGTGATTGATTATTTTCTGAAATGCACAGTTACGTCTATTGACATTTCACGATGGGCTACATGTGATGGTTGTCAAAGCTTGTTCAAGAACGAGCCACTTTGCCATTCGCCTAGGTAGGTCCCTGCGGGCCACACGGTAGCAAAGCTCTCTTCCTACGCTACAGGAATTTTGCTGGAGCAGCCAGACCTGATGACGGACGCTTGTGTAGCCTTCGAAACGTCGTGATTTAATGTAGCTGTAGTAGTAGGTTTTTACCCTTTTAAACTGGTACAAAACTGACACCTTTATACAAGGCATCATGTTTGCAATAACCACAACACAAGTAGTCAAAAAAGCAAACAAAAATAAGCAAAAATAAGCAACTTTGATAATGATAATAATATGCACTGTCATCAGAGTTGCTTATTTTTGTTTGCATTTTTGACTACTTGTGTTGTGGTTATTGCAAACATGATGCCTTGTATAAAGGTGTCAGTTTTGTACCAGTTTAAAGGGTAAAAGCCTACTACTATATTTTGCCACTGGTAAAAGAGAGGTCTCATAGTGTTAATGTAGTTGTTTTCACTTTTTTTATTTTTTACCCTTACCCCACGTGACTTTACCAGAAAAACCAGAGAGTTTGGTAGCAGAGCGTTCGCATTCCCCGGTTCTCACCGGCCAGTTATCACCACGACGCACTCCGTACGTGGCCCAAGGCGGTCGGCTGGTCACATGCCCCTGTGCTACGTCGTGGCTGCTGTGTGTGCTGCGGCGACAGTACTCAAGCGCAATGCTGAAGACGGACCCAGACCACATCGTGGCTCTGGTCACGGAAGTCATCCCCGCTCACTCCTGTCTCGTCTTCTGCCCCACGAAGAAGAACTGCGAGAATGTGGCAGAGATGATCTGCAAGTACCTGGCAAAGTACGTGTACCTCTACATTGCAGTCGTACATCTTGCAAGAGTTACTCCTTGATGTCACATTAGAAGGCAGTTGTTCGATGTATTTACGTCGGTGTGTCAAATATCTTTAACGTGCACAATTGAGTTTTGAGAGTTGCTTGAATACAATCTATACTTTCAATACCAAATGCAAAAAAAGCATCGTGTTGTTTAAACTGGAAATTCCTGAAGGCTCTTGTGCATTTCTTAAAAATTTTTACACCGATCTGTGCAGATTTTTTTTGGTATTTTCCTCAAGGGAAAGTGACCTTGCAGGGGGCAGTCCGAATTCATTCCTGAGACCCGTTCGCAAGTCTAATGGTTCATTACGAGCGGAACACAATAATGCGCTTATTTAAATGCCCATCAGGTCAGTGTTGTGAAGTGTGTTACAGTTCAACAATAAGGAAAGCATTGTTAAACTCATAATGAATAAGAAATACTGTACTTTTACACTTGGTACTGTAAAAAGTACTGTATTGTAAATAAAACTAAAAATAAAGTAACACAAACAGAAAAAACACTTTTTTTATTTTCATTTACCTTGAGTCCTAGGTCGTAGTCGTAAGGGGGGCAATGAGACCCCGGGGTCCCGAATAAACAGAAGTCAAAATCGTAATTAACAAATTATATTTTTGGCGACTCTCTCCCACCGCGCACATCAACGCAGCGACCCACCAGAAATCATTCTTCTCGTTCTTCACCGAGCACCCGTCAGTTGCCAAAGTTGCCGTAGTCATAAATACAACTTTGATTAGAGGAATAGATTGCCGTGTCGTTCGTCTTCAACAGACACAACGTGACGTCGCAACGCAGTTTGTGCGAGAGCCGGGGGCTTATGGGACCCCGGGGTCCCGCCATAAGGTTTAATTGCGCGCACACGCACACGCACACACACGCACACACACACGCACACACACGCACACACACACGCACACACACGCACACACACACGCACACACACACGCACACACACACACGCACACACACACACGCGCACACGCGCACACACGCACACACACACGCGCGCACACACACGCACGCACACGCACACACACGCACGCACACACACACACACGCACACACGTGCACACAAAGACAAAAGTCCCCCACATAGCCTTAACAGACTGTAGGAGCAAGTGCTGTTAGCGAGAAGTACTTTTGTAGACCGTTATGGCGCACGCGGGGGTGTGTGGCCAAAACCACGTCCGACCACCTTTGTCTCCCCAGTGGCGATGTTGACACACGGAGCCACTACAGGTGTTGGCTGTGGGCAAGAAAGGGTTTTATTCGCCACGACAGTTTGCACAGACAAGGAATGTACTATGGCAGGAAGGTGCATACATTCAACATGTAGGAATCTTAAAACTTAAATAAGTGGTATACAGTCTAACTATACTAAAATAACAAAGTCTAACTAATACTAAGGGGCTAAAGTATGTAAAATTTTGAATAAGTATACAATATAAGATGTACAATCTTAAAATACAAATAGGGTGACCTGTTGTAAATATGGCAAGGTGTAATTTTGTAGATGAAATGTTAAAGTGTAAAGTTCATTTTAAGCCCTTGGCCTTGCTGAAGAGGTCAACAGCGGATGGGAAGAAACTGTGTTTATGACGTGAGGTTTGGTCCTGATGGACCGCAGCCTTCTGCCGGAGGGGAGTAGCTGGTACAGAGAGTGTCCAGGGTGCGAGGAATCGGCCACAATCTTCCTCGCTCGCCACGATCACACTTTCCAACTCGCACGCGCAAACGCTCACTCCCAGCGCGAGAACGACCCGTCACATCTCGGTGAGGACCCGTACCCGTACACGGCCGCACCAGGGTCGCAAATGGGTACCCGTACCTGTACCCGGCCGCACCAGGGTCGCAAATGGGTACCCGTACCCGGCCGGTTCCGGGTACCCGTTCCCTACCCGTACCCTACCCGAAATGAGTGACAAACGGTGACTCACCAGTGACTCACGGCCTACCTGTACCCGGCCGCACCAGGGTTGCAAATGGGTACCCTACCCGTACCCGGCTGCACCAGGGTCGCAAACGGCTACCCGTACCCGGCCGGGTACGGGTAGCCGGGTATCGGGCAGGGTACGGGTATCGGGTACCCGGTTGCGACCTCTGGCCCCCACCCAGCAGCACATTGACAAACGGACTTCACAGCAGACGTCGACAGCGGCTGTCGACGTCGCCGCCTGGAGCGGAGAAAGCGCTCGCAGGTGACAACACCAGCGGCACCACCGCCCCCTTTCCGGCGCGTTCTGACCGCCCGCAGGACGTTCCTGCGTCACCGCGTGCAGGAGAAACGCGCGCTGCTCGCCGAGCTGCGGGCCGACGGGGAGCTGTGTCCCGTGCTGCGGCACACGGTCCCCTACGGCCTGGCCTACCACCACGGCGGCCTCACGGGCGAGGAGCGCCGCCTCATCGAGGAGGCCTACTTTGGCGGCACGCTCTGCCTGCTGGCGTGCACCTCCACGCTGGCGGCCGGCGTCAATCTACCGGCACGCAGGTTCGCCACCTCGGTCGTCGGTGCATTGCGGTGTCGGCCGCACCTCCGATTAGCACGGCTGGCTACGTACGGCGCGAAAGAAGTTGAGCGCGTGTGTACATAACCGCCGTGAAGTTAGCCATCAATCATGTTGTGAGTTGGGGGAGTGTTTTGGCATCGGCACGCCAGAGACGTTTAAAACGTGTAAATGAAAGATGTGCGCCTTCAATTTTAGATACTCATTCGCCACGCAGAAGCCATTGGCATAGCGCGGTAAAAAGTACGCGGTCACCTTGCACAAAGTCTCCGATGATTTTTAAGGTGGTACCACGTGTTGTTTGGCATGATGTTCTTGAAGAAGCTGTCAACACGTAGGGCGACATGTCGGACGTCGTGCCAAACGACAAGCGGCACGACCCGAAAGCACATCGGAGTGCTATGCGTCACAACCACGCTCGAATGTTTTTCTTGTTCGTCGATAACTTGTGGATCGTCTCCTGTGCCTCCTGCCCCAACGCACGCACCTGCCTTCAGGGTGATCCTCCGCTCCCCCTACATCGGCAATTCCTTCCTAAGCCGAAGCCAGTACAAGCAGATGGTGGGCCGTGCCGGGCGGGCGGGGATAGACGCGTCGGGAGAGAGCATCACCATCGTCAACAGCAGGGACAAGCCCAAGGTGTAGCGGCTGTTCTGCTGCCATGCTCCCAATGTTAGAATTAGCTGAAGGACGTCCCATTCAAAAGTTGAGCGTCTTGTTAAAATGATCACACCGGCCTACAGACCTTGTTCTTGTGTAGCGGAAGTGTGCTCTTTGTAATCGATTTCTCTGTCACCATTGGAACCTCCTTTGCCAGTCGCAAAATATGATTTAAAAAATTTACCCTTTTATCTGGCAACAAAACTGACACCTTTTTTACAAGGAGTCATGTTTGCATTGACCACAATACCTGCGGTCGGAATGCTAACAAAAACACAACTCTGATAATGTACGCACTGTCCTTGAAGTTGATTGGCCCACACCTGAGACAGCTTTCCTTAGAGCCTAGTCTCACATGGTGTTGGACCAGATGACGCCAAAATGCGCACAACTCAAAGACAACGCACCATCAGAGTATGAGAGCTCGGGGTGAAGCATTTACACCATTGGAACCTCATTTGCCAGAAGAAAAAATATGATTTTTCTGCGTTTTTCTACTTGTAGGTGGTGACGCTACTTGTGGGTGGACCATTTGAAGTTTGCCAGAGTAGCCTGGCACATGCAGATGGAAAAGGAGTTCAAAGCCTACTCCTGTCACTCATTGGCTTGAAGGTCAGTTTCTGTTCTGCTTATAACGTAAATTACGCACGAAATGAACTGCAGTGACGTTTCCATGGAAATGTTACGCAGCAACCAGGAGACAAGTCTGTTTAATAATACTCGGCACCTGTTTGTGTGTTTTTGGAGCCGATGTTTACCGTTTACAAACTGCTGGGGCAACAGATGCATGCATTTGACACGATACATTTGATATGAAACGGTTCGTGGTAGTTACATACTCAGAGTTTAAATAGATCATGCTTCATAATCAACGTTGTTGGGTTTAGATCGCCGCGTTATTTATAAATGTGTCGTAACCCTCCACCACCCGACACGGCCAATCAGTAAAAAAGTGTCACGTTGACAAAAGACAAAATAGTTCACTGCTTTAGCCCACCGGTGTGTTGAAGCGTGAAACCACAACATTTACAATTTGAGTAGCACGACGTTTCGCTGGTAATTGCATCCAGCATCATCATCGGGCAATTCGCCAGAATGGTGAGGCTCTGCTGTGTCTCCTGATCTTATATAGAGCAGCAGCAGCAGCAGAGTGATGTCATCATTAAGTCATCAACTCATCAGATCATGCTTGTTTGAGTGAACCCCAGGCTTGGATCGTCTTTTTAAGCTGGGTTGCAAATTATTTTGTCAAGGCGCTCTTCCACCTCCAACCCAGCTTAAATATATGCTAAACTCCTCTTGATATGCAAATTATTTTGTCAAGGCGCTCTTCCCCCCCTCCAACCCAGCTTAAAAACACGCTCCAAGCCTGGGGTTGTCATTCAGACTCTGTCTTCTCGACAGACCTGTTCCTCACCTGAAGACGGCTGCTTGCGTTGTGGCCGAAACGTCGTGAGAATTATTTTATTATGTTTTATTTTTCTTATTTTATTACTTCCCTTCTACGTGATGACTTTACCGAAAGAACCAAGAAGAAGACATTTATTGGTTTAGTAAAAATAAATGGTGCATATATATGTGTGTATCCCTTGCGATTTGAAACATTGTCACGATTTGGAGCAGTGATTCAAGAAGAAATATTTGTTTAACAATGTGGTGAGTTGTAATGCCAATAGAGGCTACAGAGTTCACGCAAATACATATTTCATGTATTCCTAGACGCACGATCAAGTGTGTAAGATGAGCGCAATGATGCATTTTTCTTGATGAATCCGAACCGCTACTCGCGTAATCATTTGCGTTGCTTGTTGACGATCGAACAAATATTACGAATTCTAGATTTGAAGCTTTCGTGACTTCAAGGATTCATACCCTTAGTTCTTTCGGTAAAGTCACCGTGTAGGTAAAAAATTAAATGAAAATGAATAAAAATAAAACGTGAATTTTAATTTCATTTTTTACCTACGTGACTTTTACCGAAAGAACTAAGGGTATGAAATATTACGAATTGACAAACCGCATTTACAACCCTTTGCTGGTAACAGATCGCAACGGACATCGACGCTATCCATCGCTTTTTGGAGACCACCCTGTTTGGGGTGCAGCAGCAGCAGCAGGAGGGTGGTGGGATGAAGAAAGTCAGGGATCTGTGCCGGCACTGCCTGCAGCAGCTGCAGCAGGCGGGCCTGGTGAGGCTCTGCAGGAGGTCCGAGGGAGACGCTGCTGCACCCTCTGAGCAGCTGCTGGAGGTTACCAAGCTTGGTCAAGCCACATACAAGGGTAGTAATATTCGTCTTCTTGCTTCTTTCGGTGAAGTCACATAGAAGGGAAATAATAAAATAAGAAAAATATAACATAAAATAATATAATAATTTATTTTATTATGTTTTATTTTTCTTATTTTCGGTAAAGTCACGTAGAAGGGAAATTATAAAATAATAAAAATAAACATTGTAAAATAATAGAATATAATATATTTTATTATGTTTTAGACTGCAGGGATTCATCTTCTTGGTTCCTTCGGTAAAGTCACCTAGAAGGGAAAAAAAAATAAAACTTAATAAAATAATATAATAAAATATTTAATGTTTTATTTTTTATTTTATTATTTCCCTTCTACGTGGCTTTACCGAAAAATTATAAAATAACAATGTATTTTATAATGTTTTATTTATTTTATTATTTCCCTTCTACGTGACTTTACCAAAAGAACCAAGAATATGAATCCCTGCAGTCACGAAAGCTTTAAATTGAAATCTACAAGGTAGATGTTTTTTTTGCGAAGCTAAATCTCACTTTTAAGGCAAGCCTGACATTTACTTTCAAAGTGACGCTGTAGTCGGCTTCGTGCACGAGCGCACGTGCACGAGCGCACGTGCACGAGCGCACGTGCACGAGCGCACGTGCACGCACGCAGTGTTCTAATGTCGTGTTTGTCTCGCAGGATCCGTCGATTTGGCTTTTTGTACCGTGCTGTACCGAGATCTAAAAGCGGGCGTTGAAGGCTTGGTGCTGAATAACTACCTGCACCTCATCTACCTGGCGACGCCGTACGACTTGGTCTCTCAGTGCAGACCGGACTGGAACACGTACATGCGACAGGTGTGGACACATTGCATCACGATATGTAACAACAATACATATAATCGGCTTATTTAAATGTTGAATTATAGATAACGCTCTGATTTGTGAAAGTGATAGCTTCTTTTAAGATTGTTATAAGGGTATTGAGATTGGTGGGCTATGTGTAGAAGCTTTAAAATTATCTTAATATATCACTATTATTTGAAATGGGTTATTCTGTATTTGAAAATGCTACATTCATTGTATTAAATGATACCCTTAATTCTAGATTTGAAGCTTTCGTGACTGCAAGGATTCATATTCTTAGGTTTTTTCGGTAAAGTCACCAGGTAGGTAAAAAATTTAAATTCATAAAAGTTAAATAAGATAAAAATAAAATATGAATTTTACTTTTTTACCTACGTGACTTTACCCAAAAAATCTAAGAATATGATGCCCTTAATGAATGCTAAGCTGTTAAAAAAATGCACAGGACATGTGTTTGTTTGTTTTGTAGTTTAATCAGCTGGATGTGACGGAACAGAAAGTGGCCACGGTCATTGGTGTTCCAGAGAGCTTCATCGCCAGGAAAGTAGCCGGACAAAGCACAAGACAGGTGCCTAGGTTTTTAAGCCAAAGATTTTAATGGTTTTGATGTTCTTATTACCTGTGCCTACTTTACAATGTCAGAGATTTACACCATTGGAACCTCCTTTGCCAGTAGCAAAATATGATATTTTGCTTCCCCCGAGCTCTCATACTCTGATGGTGCATTGTCTTTGAGTTGTGCGCCTTTTGGCATCATCTGGTCCAACACCATGTGAGACTAGGCTCTAAGGAAAGCTGTCTCGGGTGTGGACCAATCAACTTCAAGGACAGTGCATACATTATCAGAGTTATGTGTTTTGTTTGCATTTTGACCGCAAGTGTTGTGGTTAATGCAAACATGATCCCTTGTATAAAGGAGTCAGTTTTGTCGTCAGATAGAAGGATAAAAAACAATTATCAATGCCAATGAAGTAGTGATATCTGGCATGAAGCTGTTGTACAGTGCCGCGTATTGTTTACAGCAGAGACGTGAACACCTCGTTAGATAACCTGTCGTAAAAGTATAAGAAAGGCATACAAGTTAAAATCATGCCATGGTTTTTAAATTAATACGAAACGTCGTGGAATCGTTTGTTTTGCCTTTGGGTGTGTGACAGAAAGCGGTGGACGAGCGAGTAGTGAACAGATTCTACCTGGCCTTGGTCCTCTACGCCTTGTACAAACAGACATCGGTGTGGAAAGTCGCCTCCAAGTTTGGCCAAAATCGTGGCTTCATTCAAAACCTGGTGGGATCTGCAGCAGCCTTTGCCTCCTGCATCATGCATTTTTGCCAGGTAAAGTGTCCGCATCACTGGACACAGTGGCATCTTAAGAGCCCATTGATATGAATCGTGTTCATCCGGTTATGATTGTGAACTGACCACCTGCAGTCTTTGTCTTTACCCTGAAGGAACTAGACGAGTTCTGGGCATACCAACTCCTGTTTGCTGATCTCCCACAAAAAGCTCTCCTACTGTGTCAAGTCAGAATTGATTCCACTCATGCAGGTGGCTGGAGTGAAGGAGGTATGGACATGCTGCCACCACATCAGTCACACAGCGACACGTTCATCCAGTGACAATATTCAGATGTTTAAATGTTCGTTTTCTTCAAGTCCAGAGCCCGCCAACTGTACAAAGTTGGCTTGAAGTCCCTGGCAATGCTGGCCAACGCTGAGCCCAAGGATCTGGTGCAACAGATTGAGTTCCTGCCACTCAGAAAGGCCAAGCAGATCGTTTTCTCTGCCAAAGTAACCCTCCAACCTCCCACCCAGCCCCACCCTCCCCACCCTCCCCACCCAGCCCCTCCCCACCCAACCCCTCCACACCCTCCCCACCCAGCCCCACCCCCCACCCAGCCCCACCCTCCCCACTAAGCCCCTCCCCACCCTCCCCACTCAGCCCATCCACACCCTCCCCTCCCCACCCTCCCCACCCAGCCCCTCCCCACCCTCCCCTCCCCACCCAGCCTCTCCCCACCCAGCCCCACCCTCCCCACCCAGCCCCTCCCCACCTTCCCCTTCCCACCCAGCCCCACCCATTTTTGGATGCACTTCGGACGGACGGACGGTCAGACGGACGGACACAATAATCCCCTGTGGGCTGGTGGAACCAGGTGGTTCCTGCCGGTACCAAGATTCTGATTTTGAGCCCCACCTGCGTTTTCTCTTTGCCAGCTCTTGCTGACGGACAGAGCTGAAGCGTTGCGAGAAGAAGCTGCAGAGCTGCTGGCCGTGCCCGCTCTCCCTCTCGCACTCACGTGACGACTTTGTTGAACTGCAGCAGGTTTTTGCTTTTTTAAACGCTGAATTTTAACGGTGTAGATCGTGTTCTAGATTTGAAGCTTTCGCGACTGCAATGATTCATACTCTTAGGTTTTTTCGGTAAAGTCACGTAGGTAAAAAATTTAAATGAATAAAAGTAAAATAAAATAAAAATAAAATAAAAATCAAACTCCCAAATCCTCAGATGATATACGGCCAATTTCCTCCAACAATGTGCTCGCCACACTTACACTTCCCATCGTGGTGCCTTGCGACAGACGCGTGTTTGTATGCTTGGACTCCTTTCGCATCGTATGTATCCAAGCGCGCTAATCGGAGGTACGGAGAAATGTTTCAGATGCGTGTCTTGATGTCCAGAGAAACATGTTGAGACAAATGGAGAGGAAAAAATGGTTGAGTTGCACAGACCAGGTTTTGCTATGATCTTCTGAGTACTGGAGTGTATGTTTTTTTTATGATTTAATATTTACAAATGCAAAATTCTGCAATGTAGACACATATCGTTTTTAGGGTAAAATGGAAACTCTTATTCGCTGTTATTTTCACCGATTATTGGAGTGGTTTGTCCTGATATTCATATTTTGTTGTGGATTAATGTCGCTGCGTGGCTAAAATCCGCGATTACCATTGATGGGTAATTTTGAGTGCCGCATTTACAGGTGAGGTCCCGCCCATCACCGCAACGTATCGGGAGTTCTGTACCTACTGAAGTAGCAGTCAGGTTCAACTTAAATAAAATATAAAAACACGAAATCTATATCTTTTTTAGTGTTACTTGTACAACTGAAAATGAAAAAATGCACAAAACTTGTTTTTCCTAAGTATGCTGAACAATTTGTTCAGATGCTTAAGCTTCACGACATCAGCACTTGCAGCAGGTCATTTGTAATTCAAGAAAAATCCGTCAAACATTTTTTTGCAAATGGCATACGAAGTGCAAACCTAATGGCGAAGATAAGCAGCTGCATTGTCTACTGAGAGTGATCACAATGTCTAAGTAAAAATTCCCAATTATTTCCAATGGGACATGATCCAAACTGCAATGTGTAAAACCTTTGGTGCCACTGCAAAACATGCCGTACCACAACATTTGGGCATTTTAAGAATGAACGCTTGTCTCAAATTCTGAAGACGTTTAAAGTAACTGCATTTGAATATTTTGAAAACCCTATATTACATGCATACAGTACACACAGTAGAACACCATCAGTACAATTAAAGGTATTCAATTTGTAAAACTTAAATGGTGTAATGAAAAATGATAAAAGTTGCTCCTGTGTACAAAGAGTATTTCAGTTGTTTTGTTGCAAAAGAAGGCCAACATGAGAATTAGCTAGAAGAGGGAGGAAATAAATCTTTTGAAAATTGTTTACAAAAAGCAAATGAACACAATGTCTAAATGAAAAAGTAGGTGTTTCCGCCTCACCAACAGAGCACAGATCATCACAAACAAGAATAACCAAATAATGTCCAGATTTACACTTTTTAGAGCTGTCAAATGATTACAGATTTCAATTTTTCAAAAAACCTCATCAGTTGCATACAAGATAAACAAAAAACATGCAACCAAATATTTAATAACGATGCAGAAAAACCTTCTACAAGTGGGTAACCGGGGCAGGAATTGCACAAACTCATGCTGTATTGCAAACACCAGCACCTCTAACAGACCTTTGTATTTTGTAATAATAAAATGTAAACTTGCACAACGGCCCATTGGGGCTACTGTGGCCTAAATCATGAATACAAAGTTTCGGTTTTAGCTCCATTTAGCCAAATATCTGCCAGTGACATACGTACACGCTGTGTTACAGACACCCCCACAGTTAACAGTTTGAATTAAAAGCAAAACACAGTACTAACCACTCCGCCTCCACATTACCATAATGGCTATTCTAGTAAACTATAAGCTCCGTAAAAATATGTCTATTCTTCAGATTAAACAGTCATGCATTTCTTACAGTGGACGCAGAAGATATACTGGTGCAAACAATAATAGATACATTCCTGCATCTAGTAGAGTACTGCCAACATGATAGTTTCCACAAAGATAAATGATGTGAAGTGCTTCAGTGAAAGCCGTGTAAATGATCAATAGCAGAAACAATTTTAAAACAAATTCTAGTTGCCATTATAATAGAAGCAAAATACACCAATTACTTGACAACCTCCAGCCAGAAGGCCAGAAATGTGGAGAAAATGAAGGAAATTGACAGGTCAAGCAAGAACTGGTAAATGGGAAGTTGACAAATCGGTCGTGATGCTCATTGTGGTGCATCTGGAAGCACGTAGAGGCTCCCCTCCCCACCCAGCCCCACCCCCCACACAGCCCCACCCAGCCCATCCCCTCCCCACCCAGCCCATCCCCTCTCCACCCAGCCCCACCCCTCCCACCCCCCACACAGCCCCACCCTCCCCACCCAGCCCATCCCCTCTCCACCCAGCCCGACCCCTCCCAATTTTGGATGCACGACGGACGGACGGACACAATAATCCCCTGTGGGCTGGTGGAACCAGGTGGTTCCTGCCAGTAATATCAGCATTGTTTGGGGACTCCTGGAATAGCAACGAAATTTCGCAGAACAAATGCGATGCAGTACAGCAAGTCCTCAACTTGCGCCGCTCCTATAGAAGCCGTTTCACTATAACGTCCCCAAACGAACTGGGGGACGTAATTAGATTTAAAATGCATTTGATTCATAAAGTTGTTTTGAACATTTAACGTCAAGAACGCCATCGTTCGGGACAGCGCACGTGACGACACGGCTCCCCCTAGTGGCCGCTAAAGCCACAGGTGACAACATCGCCGCCCACGCGATACTGAATGCAATCGATACTGAATACTGAATGCAATTGTACAGAAATGCATGCTAATGCACGATTTTTTATGAAACATTTTCAAATGCCTTATTAAAGCAGTTGATGTTATCCTCTTGGTTCTTTCGGTAAAGTCACGTAGAAGGAAAATAATAAAAATAAAACAATAAAATAATTATTTTATAAAAATAATTATTTTCTTCTTGGTTCTTTCGGTAAAGTCACGTAGAAGGTAAATAATAAAATAATAAAAATACAACATTTAATAATTCTCACGACGTTGCGTTGTGGCCGAAACGTCGTGAGAATTATTTTATGTTTTATTTTTATTATTTTATTATTTTCCTTCTACGTGATGACTTTACCGAAAGAACCAAGAAGATGAATCCCTGCAGTCACAAAAGCTTTAAATCAGTTGACGTTACACAACATGGAAATACATTATTTTGAACTCAAAAGCACGTAATAGAAAGAAAAACACCTCAACAATTCCTTGCTGTGGGTAAACCGTGTTGCTGGTTGCGTACACACACACAAGCACACAGTTCCATCTTAGTAACAACAATACAAATATGCTGATAAATACTCTGTTTCTTTCGCTAAAGCCACATAGGTATAAAAAAATTAACCCGTAAAAACAAAGTTTTTCACTATAAATCCTTTATATGCGTGGCATCGGTTTTATTTTATTATTCATTTCTGTTTTTCTTGAGTAAGAGTTTCATTTTTATCACATTGGTATTTTAAATTAAATATGAAAAAAAAAATTCCTAAAAAGTTGAAAATTTTGGAAAAAAAATTTCACGAAAATAAATTGTCACGCACAACGAGTCTGTGTGCAAAATGTCAGCTCGATTGGATCACGGGAAGTGGGTTAAAAAAACGACCGAAAGATTTGCACGGTCGTAAGCGCGCAAGCAAGCAAGCAAGTGAACTTAATAAAAAGGATTTAATAAACAAAACTAAATCACGACGTTTCGATTGCAACACAATCATCATCATCATCATCAGGTGGGAAAACCACAGCGAGAACATTGTTTTGCTACCTACGTGACTTTACCAAAAGAACCAAAGAGTACGGATCGCTGCAGTGACGTCGACGTCAACTCCAGATCGCTGACAACCAAATCGTCCGTCGTGCCAGGCCGCCATGTTGGCTGGCTGGGTGGGCAGCACGCGCCACGGGCGGACAGAGCCCTGATTGGCTGAGAGCCGCGCGTGCGTCACGCCTCCCTCCCATTGGCTGCTGCTGCTGCTGCCGGTCAACTCACCCGCCCACGTGGTCAGAACGTGACCTCAGAAACAGCTGCGACGTTCGTTTCAACGCCCCAGGCCTCTCCTCTCATCTCTCTCTCGTTTGCCTTCCTTACGACACTTTGCTTGATATTGTTTGTGTTGCTCTACACCAACTGCTGCTGCTGCAGGTTCGACGGCGGCTGGTGAATCCCGTAGCGGGTACGTGGCCAAACACGCGTCTCCTCCTCCCTGTGCTACTCAGCGCTCACGCTCTTGACAGACAACTTGATCTCGTCCACATGTCTTAGCCACTCGGCGTTGTTGGATATGAACATGATGAGTGATATTACTAACTTTTTTAAAACACACGCTTTAATGAAATGTACCCTGCTGTTTGTAGATTTGAAGCTTTCGTGACTGCAATGATTCATATTCTTAGGTTTTTTCGGTAAAGTCACGTAGAAGGGAAATAATTAAAAAAAGTAAAACATAATAAAATAATATAATATCTTTTAATGTTTCATTTTTATTATTTTATTATTTTTATTAATAATATAACAATATTTTTTTATGTTTTATTTTTATTCTTTTATTATTTTCATTAATAATATAATAGAATATATTTTAATGTTTTATTTTTATTATTTTATTATTTTTCTTCTACGTCACTTTACCGAAAGAACCAAGAAGATGTACCCTACTATTTCTAGATTTGAAGCTTTCGTGACTGCAATGATTCATATTCTTAGGTTTTTTCGGTAAAGTCACGTAGAAGGGAAATAATAAAATAAATAAAACAAAACAAATAATATATTATTTTTATGTTTTATTTTTATTAATACTATATATTTTTTTATTATGTTTAATTTTATTATTTATTATTTTCCTTCTACGTGACTTTACCGAAAGAACCAAGAAGATGTACCCTACTATTTCTAGATTTGAAGCTTTCTTGACTGCAAGGATTCATATTCTTAGGTTTTTTTGCTAAAGTCACGTAGGTAAAAAAAATTAAAATTAATAAAAGTAAAATAAAATAAAATAAAAATCACGACGTTTCGGAGGCAACACAAGCTTCCGTCTTCAGGTGGAACCGTCACAGCCCGCTTACCGTATCAAGTAACTTATTTTACTTTTATAAATTGTAATGTTTTACCTACGTGACTTTACCGAAAAATCCTATGTACCGTACGAGTAATGGAAGAACTCCAGCAAGTGGCCCCGAGGCTTGCCGTGACGTCAGGGGCCGTGGTGACTTACAGCCAACGTGAGTTGAGCGTGGACAATTAGAGCCAAGGCGAAACACGACATCTAAAAATGACACTGGTCAACACACTTTGTCTGGCAATAAGATATCCATAGGTCTTAATGTAATTGTGGGGTGCTGATTCCAAATCTGGCATCAGTTTTTGTCTATCACGTCAGGTTTTTGAGATATCAAATATTGCATTTTCAATAAAAAATGCGGAAGAAAAATCTGAAATAAATGTGGATATCTACATAAAATGATATTGTAAACACACCATCCTAAAATACAGCGCCATATTTTAACACTAAAGCAGTCCCTGACTCGCAACAACTTGCAATCATAAGTGACAGAGGTAATTTGGGTAAAATCAATGAAATTGGGGTATGCCGATAGCATAGAAATGAGATGTGATAGAGCAAATCTGAGATCAGATTTGGAATCAGCACCCTGAAATTAGAATGTTGTATTGTTGTTGACCAGTGTTACAGACAGAATTTATTTTTCATCAATGTTCAGCGTTTGTGTTCCATGACGCAAGATTGTAAATGTTGTGGCTTGGCTCTCCAACACATATACGACACTATACACTACAGTATACTACAGTATACACTACTATACACTACACAAAAACACACTATACATATACACTGCTACTACATACACTACACTATACACTGCTATACACTTACACTATACACTACACTATAATACACTACACTACTATACACTACACTATATACTACACTATACACTACATTATACACTACTATACACTACACATAAACACTACTATACACTTACACTATACACTCACTATTACACTACACTATACACTATACACTGCTACACTACACTATACACTACTATACACTACACTATACACTACTATACACTACACTATACACTACTATACACTACATTATACACTACTATACACTACACATGTTCACTACTATACACTACACTATTCACTACTATACACTTACACTATACACTGCTGCAAAGGTCCAGGCCAGAAAAAACATTGTTGTAGTTGTTGACCAGTGTTATAAACACTTGATGTTTGTGTCCTAGTAACGAGGCGGCTTGCACTAAAGTATGTCAAACACTTCGCCGCATTTCACCGTAGCACTCTATTCATTGATGGCCGTCGAGCGCGTCATCTCAAGCAACTTGACAAGGCCAAGATTACATCTCCATCTATATAAAAGGCAAAGTTGTGATTGTGTGTGTTTGTTCAAAATGTTTAGCGTACTTCCCGACATGCAACAAACTTGAAATTTGCCATGTGGGTACTTTCCAAACTGGACACCGTGCACAAATTATAAAAATACACTTTTTTGGGGGGTTGGAGCTCAATAATGCAGTTATTTTTTGCACGGCAAGTGAGTTGTGATGTCAAATCCGCGCATGTGGAAGCGTAACGCAATGTAGTGTAGCGGTTAGCTGCGCCGCGCTACGAAACCGGCGACCCGAGTTCGATTCCCGCTCACGGCCACCGCCGGTGATGATTATTTTAACCGCTCCTGGGCCTCCCCTAGGTCGACTCAGCCTCAAACGAGTAACTGGCGTGGTGTGTGAACATCGCCACTGGGGGGACAAAGGCGGCCGGGCGTGGTTCATCCAAGCCCCCGGGCGAAACCGGGTAGTACAGCTAGTCTCGCTATTGATTATGCATCGTCAATTTTTCCATTTTCCCGTCACAATTTCATTTACACAACTGAAAATATCCGAATAAAAAAATCACAACGAATAGTTCTTCCCCCTCCCATCACCTGCTTCCCCACGTCGTCGTTTTCAAATCCTTGATATTAAGTTCACTTGCTTGCTTGCTTAGGACCGTGCAAATCTTTCGGTCGTTTTTTAACCCACTTCCCGTGATCCAATCGAGATGACATTTTGCACACAGACTCGTTGTGCGTGACAATTAATGTTCGTGACATTTTTTTCCCAAAATTTTGTTTTTACGGGTTATACTTGTTATCAAGCGTTGCCTTATTCCTGCTCGACCCTCTCCCCCCTTCGTCTCCCCGCAATTCCGACTCCTCGGCCGGCGCCGTCCACGCACACAGCTCGTGCCCCCGGCTCGCCCCGACCCGGACAAATGGATCCTCTCGGCGCCGCCCTCGTCTGCCTGTGCTGCGCCGTCACCGCCGCCGCCTCCGCCCGCCGCTCGCCGCCGGCGCCCCCGCGCTACTCGGTCCGCGAAGAGGAGCCGCCGGGCACGCTGGTGGGGAACCTGGCCCGCGACCTGGGCCTCACCGCCGAGCAATTCCGCGCTCGCCGATTCCGAGCGCTGCGGGGCACCAACGGCTCCGACTACCTCGCCGTGAGCGCCGACGGTCGGCGATGTGCGGGTGAGCCGGCGCCTCGACCGCGAGGCCGCGTGCCGCCGGGCGAGCGCCGCTGGCTCGGGCTGCTCCCTGCTGCTCGGCGCCGTCCTGGAGCGGCCCGCCGAGCTGGTGCGCGTCGTCGTCGACGTGCTGGACGTCAACGACCACGCGCCGTGCTTCCCGGCCGAGAGCGCCCTCCTCGAGGTCGCCGAGAGCGCCGCGGTCGGCACGCGCTTCGCGCTGGACGGCGCCCGCGACCCCGACGCCGGCGCCAACGCGCTGCGGGGCTACGCCATGGAGCCCGACGACGGCGCCTTCGCCCTGGAGACGCGCGACGGCGGCGGCGGCGCTTTGTCGCCCGTGCTGGTGGTGCGCCGCGCCCTGGACCGCGAGCGCCGGGCCACGCACGAGTACGTGCTCACCGCGCTGGACGGGGGCCGCCCGCCGCTCAGCGGCACGGTCCTGCTCACCGTGCGCCTCCTCGACGCCAACGACAACGCGCCCTGCCTTCGAGCGGCCCGTGTACCGGGCGCTGGTGCCCGAGGACGCGCCGGCGGGCACGCTGGTCGCGCGGCTCCACGCGTCGGACCCGGACGAGGGCGCCAACGGGGAGGTGGAGTACGCGGCGATGCTGGGGGCGCGCGAGACGGCGCGCGAC
Organism: Lethenteron reissneri; assembly: GCF_015708825.2. Classification (NCBI taxonomy): domain Eukaryota; kingdom Metazoa; phylum Chordata; class Hyperoartia; order Petromyzontiformes; family Petromyzontidae; genus Lethenteron; species Lethenteron reissneri. Next base: position 139,728 of record NW_026891086.1, read on the forward strand.
CTCTTCGCGGTGGACTCGCGCTCGGGCCTAGTCACCCTCGTGGGGGCCCTGGACCACGAGGAGGCCGACTCCCACGAGATGCACGTGCGGGCGCGCGACCGGGGACCCGACTCCGTCCCCGCTTACGCCACGGTGCTGGTGCGCGTCCTGGACGTGAACGACAACGCGCCCGTCGTGCGGCTGCTCGGCCCGACCGGGCGACTCCGCGGCCGCCGTCGTCGGCGTGTCCCGGGGGGCGTCGCCCGGCCACGTCGTGGCCTTCGTCCGCATCCGGGACCGAGACTCGGGCGCCAACGGGCGCGTGACCTGCACGCTCGAGGGCGCGTCGGCCGCGGGGCCCGGCGTGGCGCCGCCGTTCGCGCTCCGCGCCTGGGACGGGGGGGCGAGGTGTACGCGCTGGCGACGGCGACGCGGCTGGACCGCGGGGCGACCGCCACCGCCGAGTACAACCTGACGGTGGTGGCGCGGGACGACGGAGCGCCGCCGCTCGTGTCGGTCAAGACGTTGACGGTGCGCGTCACGGACGCGCGCCCCGAGGGCCGGCTCCTGGACGACGGCGACAACGGGGACGACGGTGGGGACGGGGACAACGGCTTCGCGACGCCGTTCGTCGCGGTCATGGCGCTGGCCGCGGCATCGTGCGTCCTGAACGTGGCTGCGGTGGCGGTGGTGCTGCGCTGCAAGCGGGAGAACAAGGAGCTACGCACCTACCGCTGCGGCGCGGCCGCCCGGGCCAGGACGCCGGCGCGTGACGAGCCGGGGGCGGCCGCCCGCTCCGGCGGCGAGGCGGCATCCGCCACCGCGCCCAACGCCTACGAGGACAAGTCCTTCCTGCCCTCGGAGGCGGCGGGCGCGGCAAACGCCGGCGCTTGGCAAGCCCCCGCGTCGCCACCCTCTGCGCCGTGTGCCTGGCCGGCACGACCTCACACAGGTAGGTGATGCGCCGACGCAAGACGGCCCCCTTTTGAAAATGACCGCACGGGCCCGGGGAGGCCCGCCAAGCACTCCCCGCTGAACTTTCACTGCCGCGGCAATAACTTAAGAAATCTTGAGAATCAATCATCCGTCACGAATCGTCATCCGCCCCCCTACGCACAATGCAGCGTGCGCGGGGAGGGGGGAATGACGTGTTTTTTTCCACGCATATCTCCGTAGACTGTCCGCGAAATTAAATTGCAATCAAGTATAAAATATAGGCGCATTGTGTACGGTCGATTGAGTTTGCCGAAATTTCATCTGCATGCATTTTACTCCGGTTATCAATTATAATATAAAGCAACTGATTTAAAGCTTTCGTGACTGCAGGGATTCATCTTCTTGGTTCTTTCGCTAAAGTCACGTAGAAGGGAAGTAATAAAATAATTATTCTTTTATTTTTATTATTTTATTACTTCCCTTCTACAGTGACTTTACCGAAAGAACCAAGAAGACTAAAGCTAACTGAATCGGAGAGGTTCATGGTTCGACCTCTACGCAAACCAAGCGTCCCTCAATCAGCAGCACGAAGGGGGGGTGGGTGGGTTCCCACGCGTACCTGCGATCTGCTGGTGGCAGATGCTTAAGAGACTCAGAGAAGCGGATACAATGAGGAGGCACATTCGAAGGTACGAATCGTGGTGCCACGCGTATTAAACGCTCGCTGAGATCCGAGCACTCCTTTTGGCGAGCTTAATATACGTGTAATAATGGTCATTGAGGCGACTCCTGGAATCTGGTCTTTATTTCACTTTTTCATGAACAGCTTTCCTTCACGCTGCTGACAGGCAGCGTGAGAGGGACAGATAGAGAGAGAGAGAGACGCACTGCCACGTGGCAACCCGGAGCCCCGCTCCCGCGTGGCCTCCTTCCTCCGTTCGTTCTCGTTCTGACCACGTGTCGTTTGTCTCCACCCCTATTTAATACCCGGGTCACGTGGTACCTTTCCACCAATCCTGGTTAGCCTCCGTGGAATCTTCCAGACTCCCTCGTAGGCTCCCGGGACCACGCCCCTGACTCGTCTCCCCATTGGCTGTGGCTAAAGCCAGCAGGGCCAATCATCTCCTTACAGCTGTCACCTTTCCATGACGTCAGGGCCACGCCCCCAGGCTTCCCCCATTGGCTGTGGACCAGGACCGGCAGAGCCAATCATCGTGACGAGTTGTGACACGTCAGTGATCCGGATATATCCTCACATTACATACGTTTAAAGAACAGGAAACACGTGGTACCAGCGAAGACCCTTCTTCAAACGTGCGAGCGTGCGTGCGTGCGAGCGTGCGTGCGTGCGAGCGTACGTGCGTGCGAGCGTGCGTGCGAGCGTGCGTGCGTGCGAGCGTGCGAGCGTGCGTGCGTGCGTGCGAGCTGTGCGCTCTCTGCACAAGGGGTTTCAGAGTCTGCGTGCCCATTCGTGGACAGACGTCGGGCGCTGACGTCGGCACAATGACCCTGCTGCGTACGGATTGCTCCTGTTACTAAACAAAACGGTGAAGGTTGCAATCTTCCGTGGTGAGAATGGAAGTGAAGAAAATGTCACGCGCTGATGATATACAAAACTAACAGATTGAACGTGCACATACGCGGCGCTTGCCCGCACGCGATCGTGAGTTCGAAGTGCGTGAATGACGACGGGCGTGCCCCCGTTGATCTTTTGCAGGGCAATGACAATTTCAATCGACAGCAGCAGCAGCAGCAGTCGTCTGGAAGGTGAGCGTTTACCCGCGTCACACACGCGAACCCTTCATTTGTTCAGCAATCCGGCCTCAAATCATCAAAATTAAAAGTTAATAAAAGTAATAATGGAAATAAAATAAAATAATAAATCACGTTTCGGAAGCAACACAAGTCTCCGTCATCAGGTGGGACCGTCACAGCTAAAAATTACTGCATCAAAATCAAGTTCCGTTTTGCGCCGGTAATTTGCAGGCTGAGCGGATGTCGTGACTTTGCGGTGCATTTAGACAACAACAACAACATTTAGACAACAACAACAACAACATCTAGACAACAACATCTAGACAACAACATTTAGACAACAACAACAACAACACCCCATGGGAGAGGAGCAGTGGGAAGGCGGTGTTGTGCGTTGGCAGAATCCCGTGCTCTGAGGCAGAGGTCACAACCGCGTACCCGATACCCGTACCCTACCCGATACCCGTACCCTACCCGATACCCGGCTACCCGTGACCGGCCGGGTATGGGTAGAACGTGAGTCACTGGTGAGTCACCGCTTGTCACTCATTTCCCAACGTCTTGTCTCTTCTCACAATTCAAGTTCCTAGAATCAACCCACCCGCGGCCTACAACATGGCTTCATCCCAGAGGTCGCAATCAGGTACCCGATACCCGTACCCAGCCAGGTACGGGTAGGGTACAGGTACGGGCCGGGTACGGGTACCCGTTTGCGACCCTGGTGCGGCCGGGTACGGGTAAGGAATCAAAACCCGTTTGCGACCTCTGCTCTGAGGTGGCCATATTTCCTGGCAAATGCTAAAAACAGTTGGGATGCGGCGAGTGTTCAATTAAATGCCGGTTGTGGGAAATCCAAAATGTAAAAAAGAATTCCAATGCTGACCAGTCTGTATAATTAACGCTCGGTCACTATCGCCTTCAGTGAGAAACTTTGAAAGCTCAGCATGTCGGCCTTGGCTAAATGTCATCCGGAGCCATGTTGGCACAATGTGTGTGTCTATTCACATCAGAAGAATGTACCGGCGTTTATTTTCAGAGAATAAAATAAAACTCGGCAGGCCACACGCACAGCCCGTAGCGTCTCAAAATATCCTTTAGCTGATAAACAACTCGCTCCTAATACGGCACGCGACGGCGTTTGAAAGGATTTGGGGGAGTCTCGCTCCAGAAATCTCTGCACGCGCTTGGGCACTCAAGCTCTTTGTAAGCTTGCAGCGGCACCCGTCAGAGCCAGTCCACAATCCCCCTTGTGCAGAGAGCTGGCGCTCTTTCACACTCTTTGGTTACGTAGTTAAAAAATTAAATAAAAATTCCGCCCCCCCCCCCCCCGTTTTAACTCACTGGCCATCTTCTGCATCATAAGAAATGATGTTACCAGCTTGTCCCCCCCCCCACCCACCCTGGCTCCTCCCCCCCACCAAGCTTGTCCCCCCCCCCACCCACGACCCACCCTGGCCCCTCCCCCCCACCAGCTTGTCCCCCCCACCCACGGCCCCCCTGGCCCCCTCAGGCTGTATATAATCTCGTGTCTCTTAGAGTTGTCTTCACTTGATGCAGTAATTCTGCTGTGACGATTCCACCTGAAGACGGAAGCTCGTGTTGCCTCCGAAACGATTCAATTTAGTTGTTTTTAAATCCTTATATTAAGTTGACTTGCTTGCTTGCGCGCTTACGACCGTGCAAATCTTTCGGTCGTTTTTTAACCCACTTCCCGTGATCCAATCGAGCTGACATTTGCACACAGACTCGTTGTGCGTGACGCTTGATTTTCGTGAAAAATTTTTTCCAAAATTTATACTTTATAGGAAAAAAAAATTCATATTTAATTTAAAATAGCAATGTGATAAAAATGAAACTCTTACTCAAGAAAAACAGAAATGAATAATAAATATAACCGATGCCACGCATATAAAGGATTTATAGTGAAAAACTTTGTTTTTACGGGTAATTTTTTTTTCCCATTTTTTATTCTTAACTACGTGACTTACCGAAAAAACCAAAGTGTATGATTAACTAACACATTTAACGGGCACTTACGCAGCGCCTTGCCCGTCGCACGCGATCGTGAATGCGCAGTGTGTGAATGGTGGTGGCGTGCCCCCGTTGATTTTGCAGAGGCCTTGCTGTTTCTTGGAGCCCAACAATCGACTGCAGCAGCAGTCCAGCAGGTGAGCAGCGTTTAGCGCGCCGCACACACGAACCCTTCACTTCTTCAGCGTCCGGCCGAAATCAAGTTCCGTTTTGCGCCGGTAATTTGCAGCGGACAATAACAACACCATGGGAGAGGAGCGGTGGGAAGGCGCTATTGTGAGTTGGCAGAATCCCGTGCTACGAGGTGGCCACATTTCCTGGCAAAAGCGTTCAATTAAATGCGGTTGTGGGAAATCCAACATTTAAAAAAATTCGAATTCATATTCTTAGGTTTTTCGGTAAAGTCACGTAGGTAAAAAA
>NW_026891087.1:0-20000 GCF_015708825.2 Lethenteron reissneri
GCTTGCTTAGGCCGTGCAAATCTTCGCTCGTTTTTTAACCCACTTCCCGTGATCCAATCGAGCTGACATTTTGCACACAGACTCGTTGTGCGTGACAATTAATGTTCGTGAAATTTTTTTCCAAATGTTACACTTTTTAGGGAAACAAATTAAATATTTAATTACCGATGCTTAATGGTGCAATGCAATCATCTAACCCATAGGTGGCAGCCATCTCAAGCCAGAGGACGAGAGGACTCTAGCCGCCACGCATATAAATTGTAGTGAAAAATCTTGTTTTTACGGGTTATACTTTTATTTTTAGTATTCCTTCTACGTGACTTTACCGAAAGAACCAACAAGATGAATCCCTGCAGTCACGAAAGCTTTAAATCGGAATCTCCATCTGTAACAGATCAAGTGGGAGGCTGATCGATGCCCGGGTGCGGTCAAGGGATGGCTCCCTATTGCTCAATGAAGTTATGTATTCCGATCTGGTAATTTTCGATTTAAAGCTTCGTGACTGCAGGGATTCATCTTCTTGGTTCTTTCGGTAAAGTCATCACGTAGAAGGGAAGTAATAAATAATAAAAAACAAAACAAACAAAATAAAAATAATTCTCACGACGTTTGGGCCACAACGCAAGCAGCCGTCCCTCAGGTGACTTTACCGAAAGAACCAAGAAGATGGATCTGGTAATTGCTGCTCACTCAGAGGAGGAGTTGGAGGCCACTGCTGCTGAGACTGGAGCTTGCCACTAAGAGGTGGGGCTTTACCATGAGACCCACCAAACTAAGCACCTGCCTGGGTATTTTGTGCCATCAGACACTCCACCCCCACAACTCTCAATCGGTGATGGGGCAGTTGTGGAGAGAGTGGAGAGTTTTCCAATACCTGGGCAGTGTGCTCATGACCAGCTCCAGTTTTGGACAGCAGAGGTCTCACTCAGAATCAGTCGAGCGGCAATATCTTTCATCGGCTGCGTAACGCTGCTGTGTGGAAGCTACCTGGTCTGTCGCTTGACACCAAAACTAAGCACCTGCCTTGGTATTTTATGCCATCAAACAATCCACCCCCTCAACTCCCCGTTGGTGATGGGGCAGTTGTGGAGAATTTTCCACACCTGGGCGGTGCGATCATGACCACCTCCGCTGTGACAGCAGACGTCTCGCTCTGAATCGTTCGAGCTGAATTTTAGTTTTCAACGGCTGCATAAATAACACCGTGCGGACGCTGCCTAGTCTGTCGCCCCACACAAAGTTTCGAGTGTTCTCGACCACGTTCATTCCTCCCTTCGCAGTGCTTGTGAAACGCTGATGGTGGTTATACTGATGGTGGTTATACTGATGGCGGTTATACTGATGGTGGTTGACGCTGATGGCGGTTGACGCTGATGGTGGTTATACTGATGGTGGTTGACGCTGATGGCGGTTGACGCTGATGGTGGTTATACTGATGGTGGTTATACTGATGGCGGTTGACGCTGATGGTGGTTATACTGATGGCGGTTATACTGATGGTGGTTATACTGATGGTGGTTATACTGATGGTGGTTATACTGATGGTGGTTATACCGATGGTGGTTATACTGATGGTGGTTATACTGATGGCGGTTATACTGATGGTGGTTATACTGATGGTGGTTGACGCTGATGGCGGTTATACTGATGGTGGTTATACTGATGGTGGTTGACGCTGATGGCGGTTGACGCCGATGGCGGTGACGGTTGTGACGTTCCAGGTTTGCGCCCCTGCCACTGCCGACCGTCGCTCGGGCAGGAAGAAGCTCAACCGGAGAAGCTTCGATGGAGAGAGGGGCAAGCGGAGAGCCAGGGGGGAGTAGAGGTCAAGGCAGAGAGGGGCCTCGACATTTGCAAGAAGGGAGAGACAAGGGACCGCGCGACGCGCCGGGGGCAGAGCGTGCGGTGCGCGCCGATGGCGGGAGAGATCAGCAGAGGCAGGACGCGGAGAGGGCCAGGTGGGACAGAGAGGGGGCAAGATGCAGAACCATGAGAGTGGTGGGTCAGGCAGTAAGATCGGGACAGATTTGAAAGGGGGAGACAGGCCGTGGTGGCTAGAGAGAGAGACGTCGAAAGCCAGAACGAGAGACAGCGAGGGGAGGGAGGCAGGGGGAGAGCAGGGAGGGGAGGGAGGCAGGGGTGAGAGAGGCAGGGATGCCGGGGGAGGGATGGAGGGAGGCCTGAGAGATCAGATGGCGATAGACCTAGCCGGCGCTGCTGAGACACTAGCACGGGTTTTGTCGTTCAAACCGCGTGGGGTGGAAGTGAGGGAGCAGGATGGTGGAAAATAGAGACCCAGAGATGAACATCGTCACCCAGACACCACTCACCCACTCACTAACTCACCCAGACACTCACTCACCCACTCGCTAACTCACCCAGACACTCACTCACCCACTCACTAACTCACCCAGACACTCACTCACCCACTCACTAACTCACCCAGCCATTCACCCACACACTCACTGCCCCACTCACCCCCACACCCACTTACTCACTGACCCACTCACTCACTCACTCACTAACTCACCCGCTTACTCACTCACCCACTCACTCCACCCACCCACTCATCGATTCACTCACCCAGCCATTCACACCCACACTCACCTCCCCACTCACCCCCACACTTACTCACTTACTCACTGACCCACTCACTCACCCACCCACTAACTCACCCGCTTACTCACCCACTCACTCACCCAGACACTCACCCACTCACTCCTCCACCCACCCACTCATCGATTCACTCACCCAGCCATTCACACACACACTCACCCACTCACTCACCCCCACACTTACCCACTTACTCACTGACCCACTCACTCACCCACTCACTAACTCACCCGCTTACTCACCCACTCCACCCCACCCACCCACTCATCGAGTCACTCACCACCCAGCCATTCACCCAAACCCTCACCTCCCCACTCACCCCCACACCTACCCACTTACTCACTGACCCACTCACTCACCCACCCCTACTCACCCCTTACTCACCCACTCACTCCTCCACCCACCCACTCATCGATTCACTCACCCAGCCATTCACCCACACCCTCCCCACTCACCCCCACACCTACCCACTTACTCACTGACCCACTCACTAACTCACCCACTTACTCACCCACTCCTCCACCCACCCACTCATCGATTCACTCACCCAGCCATTCACCCACTCACTCACCCACTCACTCACTCACCCCCCCACTTACTCACTGACCCACTCACTCACCACTAACTCACCCGCTTACTCACCCATTCACTCCTCCACCCACCCACTCATCGATTCACTCACCCAGCCATTCACCCACTCACCCCCACACTTACCCACTTACTCACTGACCCACTCACTCACTCACCCACTAACTCACCCAGACACTCACTCACCCACTCACTCCTCCACCCACCCACTCATCGATTCACTCACCCAGCCATTCACACACACACTCACCCACTCACTCACCCCCACACTTACCCACTTACTGACCCACTCACTCACCCACTCACTAACTCACCCAGACACTCACTCACCCACTCACTCCTCCAACCCACCCACTCATCGATTCACTCACCCAGACACTCACCCACTCACTCACCCACTCACTCACCCCCACACCTACCCACTTACTCACTGACCCACTCACTCACTCACTCACCCACTCACCCACCCACTTACTCACCCACTCTCTCCTCCACCCACCCACTCATCGATTCACTCACCCAGCCATTCACCCACACACTCACCCACTCACTCACCCCCACACCTACCCACTTACTCACTGACCCACTCACTCACCCACTCACTAACTCACCCAGACACTCACTCACCCACTCCTCCACCCACCCACTCATCGATTCACTCACACAGCCATTCACCCACACACTCACCCACTCACTCACCCCCACACTTACCCACTTACTCACTGACCCACTCACTCACCCACTCACTAACCCACCCAGACACTCACTCACCCACTCACTCACCCACTCACTAACTCACCCAGACACTCACTCACCCACTCACATCCTCCACCCACCCACTCATCGATTCACTCACACAGCCATTCACCCACACACCTCCCCACTCACCCCACACCCTACCCACTTACTCACTGACCCACTCACTCATTCACTAACTCACCCAGACACTCACTCACCCACTCATTTCTCTACCCACCCACTCATCGATTCACTCACCCACTCACTCACCCACTTACTCACTGACCCACTCACCCACTCACTAACTCACCCGCTTACTCACCCACCTCACATCCTCCACCCCCCACTCATCGATTCACTCACCCAGCCATTCACCCACACACTCACCCACTCACTCACCCACTCACCCCCAGACCTACCCACTTACTCACTGACTCGCTCACTCACCCACTCACTCACTCACCCGCTCACGTCACACCACTCACTCTACCCACCCACTCATCGATTCACTCACCCAGCCATTCACCCACTCACTCACCTCCCCACTCACTCCCACACCTACCCACTTACTCACTGACCCACTCACTCACGCACTCACCCACTCACTCCTCTACCACTCACTGACCTCACCCAGACACTCACCCACTCACGCACTCACCCACTCACTCCTCTACCCACTCACTGACTCACCCAGACACTCACCCACTCACTAACTCACCCAGACACTCACTCACCCACTCACTAACTCACCCAGACACTCACTCACCCACTCACTAACTCACCCAGACACTCACCCACTCACTAACTCACCCAGACACTCACTCACCCCACTCACTAACTCACCCAGACACTCACCCACCCACTCACTAACTCACCCAGACACTCACCCACCCACTCACTAACTCACCCAGACACTCACCCACTCACTAACTCACCCAGACACTCACCCACTCACTAACTCACCCAGACACTCACTTACCCACTCACTAACTCACCCAGACACTCACTCACTCCTCCACCCAGACACTCACTCACCCACTCACTAACTCACCCGCTTACTCACCCACTAACTCACCCCGTCACTAACTCACCCAGACACTCACTCACCCACTCACTCCTCCACCCACCCACTCATCGATTCACTCACCCACCCACTCACCCCCACACTTACCCACTTACTCACTGACCCACTCACTCACTCACTCACTAACTCACCCGCTTACTCACCCACTCACTCACCCACTCACTAACTCACCCAGACACTCACTCACCCCACTCACTCCTCCACCCACCCACTCATCGATTCACTCACCCAGCCATTCACACACACACTCACCCACTCACTCACCCCCACACCTACCCACTTACTCACTGACCCACTCACCTCACCCACTCACTAACTCACCCGCTTACTCACCCACTCACTCCTCCACCCACTCACTCATCGATTCACTCACCCAGCCATTCACACACACACCCACTCACTCACCCACTCACTTACCCACTTACTCACCCACTCACCCACTCACCCACTCACTAACTCACCCGCTTACTCACCCATTCACTCCTCCACCCACCCACTCATCAATTCACTCACCCAGCCATTCACCCACACACTCACCCACTCATTCACCCCCACACTTACCCACTTACTCACTGACCCACTCACTCACCCACTCACTAACTCACCCGCTTACTCACCCACTCACTCCTCCACCCACTCATTGATTCACACACACAGCCATTCACCCACACACTCACCCACTCACCCCCACACTTACCCACTTACTCACTGACCCACTCACCCACTCACTAACTCACCCGCTTACTCACCCATTCACTCCTCCACCCACCCACTCATCGATTCACACACACAGCCATTCACCCACACACTCACCCACTCACTCACCCCCACACTTACCCACTCACTCACTGACCCACTCACTCACTCACCCACTAACTCACCCAGACACTCACTCACCCACTCACTCCTCCACCCACCCACTCATCGATTCACTCACCCAGCCATTCACACACACACTCACCCACTCACTCACCTCAACACTTACCCACTTACTCACTGACCCACTCACCCAGACACTCACTCACCCCCACACTTACCCACTTACTTACTGAGCCCCTCACTCACCCACTCACTACTCACCCAGACACTCACCCACTCACTCCTCCACCCACCCACTCATCGATTCACTCACCCAGCCAATCACACACTCACTCACCCCCACACTTACCCACTTACTCATTGACCCACTCACTCACTCACTAACTCACCCGCTTACTCACCCACTGACTCACCCCCACACCTACCCACTTACTCACTGACCCACTCACTCACCCACTCACTAACTCACCCGCTTACTCACTGACGCACTCACTCACCCCACCCACTAACTCACCCAGACACTCACTCACCCACTCACTCCTCCACCCACCCACTCATCGATTCACTCACCCAGCCATTCACCCACTCACTCACCCACTCACTCACCCCCCCACTTACTCACTGACCCACTCACTCACCCACTCACTAACTCACCCGCTTACTCACCCACTCACCCCCACACTTACCCACTCACTCACCCACTCACTCACCCCCACACTTACCCACTTACTCACTGACCCACTCACCCACTCACTAACTCACCCGCTTACTCACCCGCTCACTCACTCACCCACTTACTCACTGACCCACACACTCACCCACTCACTCACCCCCCCACTTACTCACTGACCCACTCACCCACTCACCCGCTTACTCACCCGCTCACTCACCCGCTCACTCACCCGCTCACTCATTCACCCACTAACTCACCCGCTTACTCACCCGCTCACTCACCCACTCATTCATTTTCCCCCCAAAGATGTTCAGCGAGTTACTCCGACAATCTATGCAACATTCTCGCTACAACAGACGATGATGTGGGCTAGCAGCACCTGACAACGGCACGTTGAGCAAAACGTTGGACACCACGTTTGATAGAATCGGGTGACATTGTTCATTACTGTGCCAAGGCGGGATTCGAAGCGGTCTCAATACGGGGCTCACGAGTGGCTGCGTTTGTTACTCCGTGGCCGCTTGTGACAGCCAAACAGCGGAATAAAACCCATTGCATTTAGAGGATCTTGTCCCGTGTAATGCCTTGAATGTTGCACTGTGTCCATGTATATACAGAACAGAACAAACATACATTCATCTTCTTGGTTCTACACTATGGGAACCTCATTTGCCAGTAAAAATATGAGAATTGGTTCTTTACCCTTCTATCTGGCAACAAAACTGACACCTTTTTACAAGGAGTCATGTTTGCATAGACCGCAATACCTGCAGTCATAAATACAAACAAAAGAAATAACTCTGATAATGTGCACTGTCCTTGAAGTTGATTGGTCCACACCCGAGACAGCTTTCCTTCGAGCCTAGTCTCACATGGTGTTGGACCAGAAGACGCCAAAAGGCGCACAACTCAACTTACTGGCAAATGAGGATCTTGTCCCGTGTAATGCCTTGAATGTTGCACTGTGTCCATGTATATACAGAACAGAACAAACATACATTCATCTTCTTGGTTCTTTCGGTAAAGTCGTCACGTAGAAGGGAAGAAATAAAATGATAAAAATAAAACACAATAAAATAATTCTCACGACGTTTCGGCCACAACGCAAGCAGCCGTCCTCAGGTGGAGAACAGGTCTGTCGAGAAGACAGCGTCTGAATGAAACAGCACACGAGCTTGGAGCGTCTATATAAGCTGGGTTGGAAGGGGGGGGGAAGGGCGTCTTGACAAAAGAATTTGCATATCAACCCAGCTTATATAGACGCTCCAAGCCCGTGTGCTGTTTCATTCAGACGCTGTCTTCTCGACAGACCTGTTCTCCACCTGAGGACGGCTGCTTGCGTTGTGGCCGAAACGTCGTGAGAATTATTTTATTGCGTTTTATTTTTATCATTTTATTATTTCCCTTCTACGTGACGACTTTACCGAAAGAACCAAGAAGATTATTTTATTATGTTTTATTTTTATTATTTTATTACTTCCCTTCTACGTGGTGATTTTACCGAAAGAACCAAGAAGATTATTTGTTAAGTTTTATTTTTATTATTTTATTACTTCCCTTCTACGTGACTTTACCGAAAGAACCAAGAAGATTATTTTATTATGTTTTATTTTTATTATTTTATTATTTCCCTTCTACGTGACGACTTTACCGAAAGAAACAAGAAGATTATTGTATTATGTTTTATTTTTATTATTTTATTATTTCCCTTCTACGTGACGACTTTACCGAAAGAACCAAGAAGAGAAAAGTATTTTTTATTCGAAAAATAATTTCTCATTTCCAGCAGCTTGCTGGGGTGGCGCCCAGCGCCCCCTGGTGGGCTCACTGTGCCTGTCTTGACAAAAACGAGCACTTTGGGACCGTCCATAAATGACGTCACGCAATTTTGGACCCCCCCTCAAATATGACGTCACAAAGCTCTGCCCCCCCCCCCCAAAACCATATTTCGATTTTGAAAATGAAACAAGCTTCAAATCGCTTTAAACTGTTGTCATTGTAGTGCGTATTCAATGTGGCGCTGCACTCTGATGTTGTAGGAGACACCATACATTAAAAGGAGGCGTTGGAAAGCTGAAATTTTGCATAAAATTCGCTTGAAAAGATTCAACTTCTAACTAAAACTGCAGATGTTCAGACTGATATATTGAAATGCTCTTATAATTATAAATATTTAAAGCTATTTTAACTATTAAAAATACTTGAAACTTTGTAGTAGAACGAAGCTAAATGGAGAGTACAACTATAAGAATCATATATTCATTTCACAGAATGAAAAGCCCTGCTAGAATCATTAGAATCAAAATGTTTAGTAACAATCATTCAAAAAATTACTAAATGTATGCTTCTCAATTCTCCCATGGAGAAGAAAAATGTTCCTTCGTGGAATAAATAAAAGGTGACCTTAGCAAATTAAAATAATAAAACAGTTAATAATGAAAATTTATTTTAAAAAAAATTTCTGTTATAACGCTTCTATTTAATTAACATTTATTTAAAGTTGCGAATTTTGATGTGCGTGACGTCACATTTCTCAAACTCCGCCCCTCCCCCCCCGGGTGCGTGACGTCACATTTCTCAAACTCCGCCCCTCCCCCGGGTGCTCACGATTCCTGCGCGCCCATTGGCTGCCAAATTGGGCCAATCAGCGAGCTCCTTTTCCAACGCGTTCACCGATGGACGCACGCAATTCGCGGTTCGTCAAGCCTCAGGCGAAACTCGACGCCACCCTGCACAGAGTTGTTTAGACGAGCCGCAAACAACGCCCGCGCACAAACAACAACAACAATAATAATAACAGTGTTGAAAGGCGAATGTCGTCACGACTACTCGAGAAGAACGGCCTTTCCCCCCCCTCCCCCCGGTGAGCGGGCGGAGCTCGGCCGCCTTGGGTGCGTCTCCCTCGGCAGGGGCTTCCAGGCAAGGCGGGGGGGTGCGGGGTTGGGGCTTCGGCCTTCTCTGAGAAGCGCACGCGAGAGGAATTTTGTTTGTTTTTACGCAGCGGGGCAAACTCGTAACAATAAAAACACGTAAATGTTTAGTATCTTTTTTTCGATTTAAAGCTTCTTTCGTGACTGCAGGGATTCATATTGTTGGTTCTTTCGGTAAAGTCATCACGTAGAAGGAAAATAATAAAATAATAAAAATTAAACAATAAAATAAAATTCTCACGACGTTTCGGCCACAACGCAAGCAGCCGTCCTCAGGTGAAGACAGGTCTGTCGGAAAGACAGCGTCTGTTCTTCACCTGAGGACGGCTGCTTGTGTTGTGGCCGAAACGTCGTGAGAATTATATTTTACTATGTTTTATTTTTATTATTTTCCTTCTACGTGACTTTACCGAAAGAACCAAGAAGATGTTTAGTATCTTGTGGGTGTGTGTTTAGGTTGTGTTTGCAGCGCTGTTCTGTTTATTAATGGGTGGCGGTATTTTATTTAGTTTAACCTGGAGATACAACAGTAGTCACACTTGCAAACAGTGGCACGGGTCGTCAAATACAATTTATATTTTAAAAACCTCAAAATGTATGGACACCATACAGCAGTACTGGGGACGACTGCTTGTGTTGTGATCGAAACGTCGTACACTTTTATTTTATTCCTACGTGACTTTACCGAAAGAACTAAAGAGTATGGATTCATAATCTTGGTTCTTTCGGTAAAGTCACGTTGAAGGGAAATAATAAAATAACAAAAATATAAAACAATAAAAATCCTCACGACGTTTCGACTGCAACACAAGCGATCGTCATCAGGTGTGAAATCCACAGCAAGAAAATTTGAAAAAGTGGCGGTTGTTTTTAAATCCTTTATATTAAGTTCGCTTGCTTGCGCGCTTACGACCGTGCAAATCTTTCGGTCGTTTTTTAACCCACTTCCCGTGATCCAATCGAGCTGACATTTTGCACATAGACTCGTTGTGCGAGACAATTAATGTTCGTGAAAATGTTTTTTTCCAAAATTTTACACTGTTTAGGGAAAAATAAATATTTAATTACCAATTGCTTAATGGTGGCAGACAATCATCTGACCCATAGGTGGCAGCCATCTCAAGCCAGAGGATGAGAGGACTTTAGCCGCCACGCACATAAAGGATTTATAGTGAAAAACTTTGTTTTTACGGGTTAATTTTTCCTAACTTTTTTCCTATTTTCTTGCTGTGGATTTCACACCTGATGACGACTGCTTGTGTTGCAGTCGAAACGTGACTTTACCGAAAGAACCAAAGAGTAAAGCTCTCTTCTAGTCAATCAACCCACTACATTTGCACATTCCTGCCGCCATGTCCTGTATTCGCCAATAAGCCTCATATCAGGTGAAATAAAGTCTCGAGTCTGACCTGAGTTGTATTCCCAAGCACAGTTAAACACGAGTGGCGAGTGAGATCTGAACAAGTCCTTCGCAAACCCCCGTTGACCAAGTGTAGTGATCACCAATGACCATCACAGCGTGGGTTTGAGCGGTTTCATCCAACACTGGATTGACAAATGGCAACATTATTTTCACGTATTTATATTGTATTAATTTCAATGGTATACTCTACGGAAAGACGGAAAGTGCTTTCTGCAACACTGCGGTGAAAGCGAATTCATACCCTTTATTTCTTGCCAGGAGCTTGAATCTATGCATATTCAAACAATAGTTGACTGACGGTTTAAGCTGTACAGTGATACCTCGGTTCACGAACGCTTCTGTTCACGAACAACTCGGTTCACGAACAGAAAATTTCATAAAAATATGCTCCGGTTCACGAACTCCGCTTCGGTTCACGAACAGGAGCCGTGGCCATTTTTATGCTAATTCCAGGCTGTCACATGGTCGTGACTTCCTGTAGGAAGATCGTGGAGAGAAGCAGAGACACAGAAAGAAGTACTGTGAGTACTGTGAAGACACTTTCAGTGACTTTTAGATTTTTGGTGTGCTTTTTAGCACATACAGTACAGTACTACTGTACTGTACAATACTGTACTTACTGTAATGTACAGTTCACCCGTTTGAGTGCTTACTGTCTCCCACCCGCCTTCCACTTGCCTTCCTCCATGCCAGAAGTCATCTCAAGCAAGGTTAGTGTTCTCTCTTTATACATTACTATACTGTACAGTACTAATGTGTATTGTCATTTGTTTATATTTTTGTGCTTCAAAAACCAAAAAAAAAGGTCAGAACGGATTAACCGGATTTACATTGAACCCTGTGGGGAAATGTGCCTCGGTTCACGACCAATTCGGTTCGCGACCAGAGTCAGTTCACGAATTAAGTTCGTGAACCGAGGTATCACTGTAGTATGAAATTTAGATCAATGAAAAACCCATGGTTGTGTGTCAGTAAAACATTGCTGGAACGGTAAAACACTTTTTACAACAGCACACGGTTTATTTCCTATTTGTAACTAACACAATGTGGTGTGGCCCCTTGTCAGTGTTGGTAATGTTTGAGTTGCAGAGTCGTGAGAATGCTGATTTGGAATGTGTCTCATTCTGTGAAACGCAGCAGAGAGAAAGCGGGTCTCACACCGAGCAAAGACAAAGTCGTGGTGCACTGTGTGGCTAAAAGACGAAGTGGGCGTGCAGACATTCTCGTGAGGCAACGGATTCCCATTCGTGTGGAGACTTTAAATTCATGGATCCTCCTGATGATTGCAAAGAGCTCCCTTCGCAAGTCTTTATCGCAGATGTCGTGGCGAAGAAGCTCGGTTTATCAGGCAACAGCTGCGACGCGCCGGAGGTAAACGAACTTTGTTTTCATAGTCCAGTACAGGATGCAGAGGTCGCAAACGGGTTTTGATTCCTTACCCGTACCCGGCCGCACCAGGGTCGCAAATGGGTACCCGTACCCGGCCAGGTACAGGTAGCCGTATCCTACCCGTACCCTACCCGAAATGAGTGACAAACGGTTACTCACGGTTACTCACCAGTGACTCACGGCCTACCCGTACCCAGACGCACCAGGGTCGTAAACGGGTACCCGTACCCGGCCGGGTACGGGTAGCCGGGTATCGGGTAGGGTAGCCGGGTATCGGGTACCCGGTTGCAACCTCTGACAGGATGATCCATTCATAGATACAGCACTAAAGCCATACAAATATGTGGAACAATATCGAGAAAGCTATTTCAAAGCCTCTACACGTCCATCACCTATAACAATCCACTCGTTACATGTGTAACTTCGTGCATTGCTTTCCCAACAATCAGTCACCTGTGGAGAGGAAGTACTGTAATAGGGTCGTGAAAAACCAGGGCCCCTTAACATCGCCGCACCCCACCACACACTCGCAACTTATTTGGATTGGAAGTTGTCCGCGAGAGTCATTGCTGATGCGAATTCGTTGTTTCCCTTTGAAGTGTGATGGTGAGGACAGAAGCGATGCCATGCGTGGGGAATGTGACAGTGTTGCAGGAGACATCTCACTCGTGGATGTACTACTTGAAAAACAGCACAACCAAGACAATTGTTCACAGACGTTCAATCTTACTCAGAAAGACCCAGAACCACAAAAGTGGCTTCCCAAGAAGCTTACGCAACACTCGGCTTTGTCTTGTGGGACTATATTGGGCTGTGACAATACTGGTCAAATGAAAACACACAATGTGGAACAATTGCTGCCTCGTGACTGGAATAAGAATACACTAAAGAGAACAGAATATAATCCTCTACACATCGCACAAAATGTACAGACTGAGCCGCATCACGGTTTTTACGCAAATATTGTAGGAAACGACATTCGGAGCTCGTCGAGAGGCAATTCTCAAAATGCAAAACTTCCAAAGCTCGATGGAACCATTCGCACGTTAACGTCTAATTCTCAAGCTGACGCACAAACAGGTTGCTTTCATTCGGAGGATGAGATAAAATTGGCTGATATCTTAACGGACGATTTAGAATGTACTATTACCACCAGAAAACCGCCAAAACCCACTTGTGCTTCTGCACTTTCGGAAGCAAATGACTCAAATGCTGCCTTTAGTGAAGAGGCTGACCACATCGCTCGCGGAAGAGCCGACGGTTCTTCAACAGCAAATGCGCTTGGAGTGGAAAATATAAAAGTAGCCGCAGATGTAGCCAACAAGGGCACGAGCATAAGAGATCGCATCAAGAAAACGCTCGTGGCAAACGCGTGGGCGGCAGCTACCCGCGTGGTCTCGCGCACCAGGCACCTGCAGGAGTCTGCGCTGTCGCACGAGAGGCAGATCGCCACGGAGACTTGTGCTGATGACAGCCAGTTTGAGATTGGGCCTTTCTATGGGCTTCCCACGAAGGTGCACAGCCTTCTGCAACAACAGCGTGGCATTAAAGAGCTCTACGGTAATGTGTGCTGTTTTTTACACTCGGATATTTACGCGAAACTGTCTCTCGGTTTTTTTTCATGCCAACATATCTTTTTTTTTCTCTCGTGGGAGAAATGGTAATTGAATAGTATTTGGCGGACTTACTCTTTGGTTCTTTCGGTAAAGTCACGTAGAAAGAGAAAATAATGAATTAAATACTAGCAAACGACATTTCGATTGCAACACAAGCAATCGTCATCAGGTACAAATGAAAGAGAAAACAAAGCCTAGTAAACTTAGAAATATAATGCAATACAACACAGATAGTCGGCTAACATAACGGTCAACACCCTACCTGGATTGATTACGCTCTTCCAAAGATTACTAAATTTAAGAGAGAGATTAAACAGAACAGGAGACACACAGACAGACACATAAGCAGAGAGAGACAACACAGAGACACACAGAGAGAGACAAACAACATAGGCACACAGACACAGAGACACACAATATAGACACACAGACAGACAAATAAGCAGAGAGAGACAACACAGAGACACAGAGAGACACAACATAGGTGTGGGGGTCGCTAGCCCCCGAGATCCCTCCCTCGATAATGTTAACGGCCGGGCTAGCATCATCAATCGCCCCCCCGCTGCTAAGCGAACCGCTGCTAAGTTCCTCACCCATGGGGTGGGAGCCGTCGCCCGAGGATTCCACTCCACCGCGGGTCCGCGTAGCAGGCATGGTTAATTACGTACGCGCACACCCACACACACAGCTCCGTACGGCACTCACTCTTGCGCTTCTCTGCGCCGCGCTGGCCGCTCACGTTACAATCGCGCACCTGGGGTACGCCGATTTCGCACGACGAGAGCTTACGCCTACACCGTACTACACGCGTTCACACTTATAACACGTAACGAGCACACGCAAGCGGGGCACACGCCGACACAACGACTAAAGTCGCCGCCGCCGTGCGCGCGAGATAAACCGTACAACAATGCGCAGCCGATTACGCTATGATCGCGCACCTGGGGGACGCCGATTACGCACGCTGCGAGCTTACGCACACACAGTACCACACGCGTTCCCACACGCTCACACTGCACGACAAGATCACGCGAGACCACGCTTCGCTATTAATGATTTATTACCTGATAACTAATGTTGAATTAGTGAGTCGACGAGGCTGGCCTATTCCACTAAACCGGCACCTATTCCCTATTTATCGGCTATGATTCTAATTCCCCTTCTTACTCACTGTTAAGTGTCCACGGCGGTCCGCTGATCCTTGTGTTAACCGCGTGCCTCGGTGCGTCGCACGGACGTCC
Organism: Lethenteron reissneri; assembly: GCF_015708825.2. NCBI lineage: Eukaryota > Metazoa > Chordata > Hyperoartia > Petromyzontiformes > Petromyzontidae > Lethenteron > Lethenteron reissneri. Next base: position 15,115 of record NW_026891087.1, read on the forward strand.
GGGTCGCTGGCTCGAGCTGCGTCTGGTCGCCTGGCGCTGGAGTAAGAGAGCGATTTCCCCTCTGCGCTCCTCTATTTATCCTCCCTACCTCCCAAAGGGGATGCTGCGCTGAACAATGGGCTCGTGCACCCCAAGCCCGCGCACGGCAGTCCCCAGGCGCTGTTGATATGCTAATCAGTGTGCTGCGTGCAAGGCGTAAATCCTAATTACTCCCTTACCCTTCCTACCAATGGGGCTTGCGCGCTCAAGCGCAATTATCCCAACCCTCCATGACTATGCGCAACAGCCCCTGTGACCCCGCTATTCATGCTGTCCCGTGCCTCCCCTGCTCGCCCCGTCGACCCGTGGGAGTGTGTGTGGGGGGAAATGCGCCTCAACCGCGGTGGCCGAATGCCCCACGCCACGACCTACCATATTAAGGCCGGCCGCAGCGCCGCGGTGCCACGTAGCACGGGGAGGTCATCCAATTCCCTGATCGCCGGAAACCGTGAGAATTAATCCCGATAAGGGTCTCTCGGATAAAAACCGGTCGATCAGGTGACCTTCCCTTCCAGCTCTATGGGGGGGGGGGGAATGCGTGCGGGTGTGTGCTTATGTGGGGCGGGTGATGGGGGGCAGTGCGGTGGGGGAAGCCGGGCGGCTCCCTGGTTCGGCAGAGCGGCCCCGTCGTTGTGGCACCACATAGGCACACAGAGAAACGACGCCTCTGTGTCGAGGCCTTAGATAGAGAGAGGGGGTAGAGAGAGAGGGGGTGGGGGGTACAGAGAGAGGGGGGCAAAGAGTGAGGGGGGCAGAGAGGGAGGGGGGGGTTGATAAATTAATTTTTAGTACATGGTGGAATTTTGCTAAATGTATTTTACCAATTTGTTTTTGTTATAACAGCATATCACTGCTTATTTGATTCGTACTGTAAACGTTTACACATCACCAGTGTCGTGATGTTAGCTGTCAAGCCTAATCCAATTTCTCACACATTAGGTGATGGTTGAAACATTTTTGTCGTCCTGCACGCAAGTTAATCATTTTAATCGGCGTTTTTGTTCTCTTAACGTGTAATAAGCCACCCGTTTGAAAAAAAATTAACCCGTAAAAACAAAGTTTTCACTATAAATCCTTTATATGCATGGCGGCTAGAGTCCTCTCGTCCTCTGGCTTGAGATGGCTGCCACCTATCGGTCAGATGATTGCCTGCCACCATTAAGCAATTGGTAATTAAATATAATTTATTTTTTCCTAAAAAGTGTAAAAGTTAGGAAAAAAAATTTAACGAGAATAAATTGTCACGCACAACGAGTCTGTGTGCAAAATGTCAGCTCGATTGGATCACGGGAAGTGGGTTAAAAAACGACCGAAAGATTTGCACGGTCGTAAGCGCGCAAGCAAGCACGCAAGCACGCAAGCGAACTTAATATAAAGGATTTAATTACAATTGACACATTCACGTGTTTCAGATTCTGCCGTGCATTTAATCATTCTCTTTTTATATTTGTGTCGACACATGACGCCGCAAAGCCTGGCAGCACGACTGCTTGTCCCTGGACTCCGTGAGACGAGGGAAGAATCTGATTTACTCTTTACCGACAAGTGGCGGCAAGACGCTCGTGGCAGAGATCCTCATGCTGAGGCAGCTGCTCTGCAAGAGAACGGACGCTCTGCTCATTCTTCCCTACGTTGCCATCGTCCAGGAGAAGGTAACGATCGCTTTTGTACACGCACATTTCCACACCGACACAGCAGCATAATGCGGTTATACGAATGACTCTTTGGTTCTTTCGGTAAAGTGACGTATAAAGAGAAAATGATCAATTAAATACTAGCATACGACGTTTCAATTGCAACGCAAGCAATCGTCATCAGGTATAAATGAAATAGAAACACAAATCTAGTATACTTAGAAATGTAATGTAATACAACAGAGAGTCGGATAACATAACAGTCAACACCCTACCTGGTTGATTACGTTCTTCCTGAGAATACTAAATTTGAGAGAGAGATTAAACAGAACCAGAGACATATAGACAGACATATAAGCAGACAGATATCACAGAGATACATAGAGAGAGAGAGACGTACAAAGGCACACAGAGAAACCACGTCTCTGTGTCGAGGCCTATGTTTTGTCTCTATGTAAAGTCCTCCAAGATAAGTCAACTGAGGCAGCCGGGAATTTGGAAGTCTCGTTGAAATATTTCCGTCTTGGCTTAGGAACAGATACTCGGATGCAGAGTACAATCTCGGGTTCATCAATTATTCCCACACGACACACAATTGTGATGTGTCGCCGCTGCTACTGCTGCTGCTGCTACTGTCGGGGTCGCTAGCCCCCGAGATCCCTCCCTCGATGATGCTTACGGCCGGGCTAACCTCATCAATCGCCCCCCCGCTGCTGAGCGAACCGCTGCTAGGTTCCTCACCCATGGTGTGGGAGCCGTCGCCCGAGGATTCCCCTCCCCCGCGGGTCCGCGTAGTAGGCATGGTTGGATACCGCGTAGTATTATGTCCCCCTTTACGCTACCACGATACCTCCCTTTCCTAATCGCGTACCTGCGACCCACACGGAGCGAACGTACGCACACACACACACCGCTCCGTGCACTCCAACTCCACACTGACTACTCGCGTTATGATCGTGCACCTGTATCACACACGGAGTGAACACACGCGACACCTACTCTCGCACCGCTCTGCGCAGCGCTCCCCCGAGGCGAGCCGCAGCACTACAGAACCACTGCGTACACACGCTCACCCACGCGCTCACACTGCACGACAAGATCACGCGAGACCACGCTTCGCTATTAATGATTTATTATCCGCTACCTGGAACTAGATGTTAAATCAGTGAGTCGACGAGGCTGGCCTACGCTGATACCTCTATACCTATTCCCCATTTATCTGCTATGATTCTAATTCACCTTCTTACTCACTGTTAAGTGTCCACGGCGGTCCGCTGATCCTTGTGCTAACCGCGTGCCTCGGTGCGTCGCACGGACGTCCGGGTCGCTGGCTCGAGCTGCGTCTGGTCGCCTGGCGCTGGAGTAAGAGAGCGATTTCCCCTCTGCGCCCCTCTATTTATCCTCCCTACCTCAAAGGGGATGCTGCGCTGAACAATGGGCTCGCGCACCTCGAGCCCGCGCACGGCGGTTCCGGGCGCTTTTGATCTGCTAATCAGTGAGCGGCGTTGGCGGCGTACATCCTAATTAATCCCTTACCCTTCCTAACAATGGGGCCTGCGCGCTCAAGCGTAATTATCCCAACCCTCCATGACTATGCGCAACAGCTCCTGCGGTCCCGCTATTCATGCTGTCCCGTCCCTCCCCTGCTTGCCCCGTCGACCCGTGGGGGTGTGTGTGGGGGGAAATGCGCCTCAACCGCGGTGGCCGAATGCCCCATGCCGCGACCATACCATATTAAGGCTGGTCGCAGCGCCGCGGCGCAACGTAGCACGGGGGAGGTCGTCCAATTCCCTGATCGCCGGAAACCGTGAGAGTTAACCCCGATAAGGGTTTTTCGGATAAAAACCGGTCGGCCAGGTGACCTCCCCTCGGAGCTCTATGGGGGGGGGGGGGGGGAAATGCGTGCGGGTGTGCTCGTGTGAGGTGAGGTGAGGGGGACGCGGGGTTGGCTCCGTTGCTTGGTGGTGGCGAGGTCGGGGATTTGGGCGCCTGCCGAACGGCTTCATGGCGGCGGCATCACACTACTACTGCTGCTACTACTGCTGCTGCTGCTGCTCGAACAGGTGCGGAGCCTGTCTGTGTTTGGTGTGGAGCTTGAAATCTTCATAGAGGAATACGCGGGAAGCAAGGGGCGCATGCCACCGCGAAAACACCGAAAGAAGAATTCTCTCTACATCGCCACCATTGAGAAAGCCCACAGCCTGGTCAACGCCCTTCTAGAGGAGGGGCGCATGAAGGAGATTGGCCTGATCGTTGTGGATGAGGTATGCGGCATTCATTATTTAATTACAGAGAATAATTGGCATCCTGCAAATGTCATTACAAATGTTACGTATTAATGTTCATCATCGTCATAATCAGCCGTCGTGAATTTACTTCTGGATGAGGGCATCCCCAAGCCTCCGCCATCTTGCACAGGCCCACAATGCAACAGTCCACCCAGCAGCAGCAGCACACGAGCTGTGACGTCAGTGCAATGTAGTGTTGAGTCTCATTTGCAGCGACGTACTAATGGTTTGATAATAGTTTTTTTACCCTTCTATCTGGCAACAAAACTGACACATTTTTTACGAGGCGTCATGTTTGCATAGACCACAATACCTGCAGTCATAATACAAACAAAAAACATAACTCTGATAATGATATGCACTGTCCTTGAAGTTGATTGGTCCACACCCAAGACAGCTTTCCTTAGAGCCTTTTGGCGTCATCTGGTCCAACCCATGTGAGACTAGGCTCTAAGGAAAGCTGTCTCGGGTGTGGACCAATCAACTTCAAGGACCATGTGAGACTAGGCTCTAAGGAAAGCTGTCTCGGGTGTGGGCCAATCAACTTCAAGGACAGTGCATACATTATCAGAGTTGTGTTTTTTGTTTGCATTCCGACCGCAGGTATTGTGGTCTATGCAAACATGGCTCCTCGTAAAAAAAGTGTCAGTTTTGTTGCCAGATAGAAGGGTAAAAAACCAATTATCATGTTTTACTGGCAAATGAGGTCCCAATGGTGTACTATATGGTTTGTTGCGTGGTCTGTAGCTGCACATGTTGGGCGAAGGTGGCAGCCGTGGGGCCACCCTGGAGCAGACGCTGGCCAAGGTTCAGTATGCGTCAAGTACGTTTGTTCTCACCCTGCAGTTATCATACATTACTGCGGGTTTCCAGTCGTCGTTGTGGTGATTCAGTTCCATCTGTGATTCAGTGTGGTGTTGCATTC
>NW_026891087.1:25000-29644 GCF_015708825.2 Lethenteron reissneri
CGTCGGTGCATTGCGGTGTCGGCCGCACCTCCGATTAGCACGGCTGGCTACGTACGGCGCGAAAGAAGTTGAGCGCGTGTGTACATAACCGCCGTGAAGTTAGCCATCAATCATGTTGTGAGTTGGGGGAGTGTTTTGGCATCGGCACGCCAGAGACGTTTAAAACGTGTAAATGAAAGATGTGCGCCTTCAATTTTAGATACTCATTCGCCACGCAGAAGCCATTGGCATAGCGCGGTAAAAAGTACGCGGTCACCTTGCACAAAGTCTCCGATGATTTTTAAGGTGGTACCACGTGTTGTTTGGCATGATGTTCTTGAAGAAGCTGTCAACACGTAGGGCGACATGTCGGACGTCGTGCCAAACGACAAGCGGCACGACCCGAAAGCACATCGGAGTGCTATGCGTCACAACCACGCTCGAATGTTTTTCTTGTTCGTCGATAACTTGTGGATCGTCTCCTGTGCCTCCTGCCCCAACGCACGCACCTGCCTTCAGGGTGATCCTCCGCTCCCCCTACATCGGCAATTCCTTCCTAAGCCGAAGCCAGTACAAGCAGATGGTGGGCCGTGCCGGGCGGGCGGGGATAGACGCGTCGGGAGAGAGCATCACCATCGTCAACAGCAGGGACAAGCCCAAGGTGTAGCGGCTGTTCTGCTGCCATGCTCCCAATGTTAGAATTAGCTGAAGGACGTCCCATTCAAAAGTTGAGCGTCTTGTTAAAATGATCACACCGGCCTACAGACCTTGTTCTTGTGTAGCGGAAGTGTGCTCTTTGTAATCGATTTCTCTGTCACCATTGGAACCTCCTTTGCCAGTCGCAAAATATGATTTAAAAAATGTACCCTTTTATCTGGCAACAAAACTGACACCTTTTTTACAAGGAGTCATGTTTGCATTGACCACAATACCTGCGGTCGGAATGCTAACAAAAACACAACTCTGATAATGTACGCACTGTCCTTGAAGTTGATTGGCCCACACCTGAGACAGCTTTCCTTAGAGCCTAGTCTCACATGGTGTTGGACCAGATGACGCCAAAATGCGCACAACTCAAAGACAACGCACCATCAGAGTATGAGAGCTCGGGGTGAAGCATTTACACCATTGGAACCTCATTTGCCAGAAGAAAAAATATGATTTTTCTGCGTTTTTCTACTTGTAGGTGGTGACGCTACTTGTGGATGGACCATTTGAAGTTTGCCAGAGTAGCCTGGCACATGCAGATGGAAAAGGAGTTCAAAGCCTACTCCTGTCACTCATTGGCTTGAAGGTCAGTTTCTGTTCTGCTTATAACGTAAATTACGCACGAAATGAACTGCAGTGACGTTTCCATGGAAATGTTACGCAGCAACCAGGAGACAAGTCTGTTAATAATACTCGGCACCTGTTTGTGTGTTTTTGGAGCCGATGTTTACCGTTTACAAACTGCTGGGGCAACAGATGCATGCATTTGACACGATACATTTGATATGAAACGGTTCGTGGTAGTTACATACTCAGAGTTTAAATAGATCATGCTTCATAATCAACGTTGTTGGGTTTAGATCGCCGCGTTATTTATAAATGTGTCGTAACCCTCCACCACCCGACACGGCAATCAGTAAAAAAGTGTCACGTTGACAAAAGACAAAATAGTTCACTGCTTTAGCCCACCGGTGTGTTGAAGCGTGAAACCACAACATTTCCAATTTGAGTAGCACGACGTTTCGCTGGTAATTGCATCCAGCATCATCATCGGGCAATTCGCCAGAATGGTGAGGCTCTGCTGTGTCTCCTGATCTTATATAGAGCAGCAGCAGCAGCAGAGTGATGTCATCATTAAGTCATCAACTCATCAGATCATGCTTGTTTGAGTGAACCCCAAGCTTGGATCGTCTTTTTAAGCTGGGTGCAAATTATTTTGTCAAGGCGCTCTTCCACCTCCAACCCAGCTTAAATATATGCTAAACTCCTCTTGATATGCAAATTATTTTGTCAAGGCGCTCTTCCCCCCCTCCAACCCAGCTTAAAAACACGCTCCAAGCCTGGGGTTGTCATTCAGACTCTGTCTTCTCGACAGACCTGTTCCTCACCTGAAGACGGCTGCTTGCGTTGTGGCCGAAACGTCGTGAGAATTATTTATTATGTTTATTTTTCTTATTTTATTACTTCCCTTCTACGTGATGACTTTACCGAAAGAACCAAGAAGAAGACATTTATTGGTTTAGTAAAAATAAATGGTGCATATATATGTGTGTATCCCTTGCGATTTGAAACATTGTCACGATTTGGAGCAGTGATTCAAGAAGAAATATTTGTTTAACAATGTGGTGAGTTGTAATGCCAATAGAGGCTACAGAGTTCACGCAAATACATATTTCATGTATTCCTAGACGCACGATCAAGTGTGTAAATGAGCGCAATGATGCATTTTTCTTGATGAATCCGAACCGCTACTCGCGTAATCATTTGCGTTGCTTGTTGACGATCGAACAAATATTACGAATTCTAGATTTGAAGCTTTCGTGACTTCAAGGATTCATACCCTTAGTTCTTTCGGTAAAGTCACCGTGTAGGTAAAAAATTAAATGAAAATGAATAAAAATAAAACGTGAATTTTAATTTCATTTTTTACCTACGTGACTTTTACCGAAAGAACTAAGGGTATGAAATATTACGAATTGACAAACCGCATTTACAACCCTTTGCTGGTAACAGATCGCAACGGACATCGACGCTATCCATCGCTTTTTGGAGACCACCCTGTTTGGGGTGCAGCAGCAGCAGGAGGGTGGTGGGATGAAGAAAGTCAGGGATCTGTGCCGGCACTGCCTGCAGCAGCTGCAGCAGGCGGGCCTGGTGAGGCTCTGCAGGAGGTCCGAGGGAGACGCTGCTGCACCCTCTGAGCAGCTGCTGGAGGTTACCAAGCTTGGTCAAGCCACATACAAGGGTAGTAATATTCGTCTTCTTGCTTCTTTCGGTGAAGTCACATAGAAGGGAAATAATAAAATAAGAAAAATATAACATAAAATAATATAATAATTTATTTTATTATGTTTTATTTTTCTTATTTTCGGTAAAGTCACGTAGAAGGGAAATTATAAAATAATAAAAATAAACATTGTAAAATAATAGAATATAATATATTTTATTATGTTTTAGACTGCAGGGATTCATCTTCTTGGTTCCTTCGGTAAAGTCACCTAGAAGGGAAAAAAAAAAACTTAATAAATAATATAATAAAATATTAATGTTTTATTTTTTTATTTTATTATTTCCCTTCTACGTGGCTTTACCGAAAAATTATAAAATAACAATGTATTTTATGTTTTTATTTATTTTATTATTTCCCTTCTACGTGACTTTACCAAAAGAACCAAGAATATGAATCCCTGCAGTCACGAAAGCTTTAAATTGAAATCTACAAGGTAGATGTTTTTTTTGCGAAGCTAAATCTCACTTTTAAGGCAAGCCTGACATTTACTTTCAAAGTGACGCTGTAGTCGGCTTCGTGCACGAGCGCACGTGCACGAGCGCACGTGCACGAGCGCACGTGCACGAGCGCACGTGCACGCACGCAGTGTTCTAATGTCGTGTTTGTCTCGCAGGATCCGTCGATTTGGCTTTTTGTACCGTGCTGTACCGAGATCTAAAAGCGGGCGTTGAAGGCTTGGTGCTGAATAACTACCTGCACCTCATCTACCTGGCGACGCCGTACGACTTGGTCTCTCAGTGCAGACCGGACTGGAACACGTACATGCGACAGGTGTGGACACATTGCATCACGATATGTAACAACAATACATATAATCGGCTTATTTAAATGTTGAATTATAGATAACGCTCTGATTTGTGAAAGTGATAGCTTCTTTTAAGATTGTTATAAGGGTATTGAGATTGGTGGGCTATGTGTAGAAGCTTTAAAATTATCTTAATATATCACTATTATTTGAAATGGGTTATTCTGTATTTGAAAATGCTACATTCATTGTATTAAATGATACCCTTAATTCTAGATTTGAAGCTTTCGTGACTGCAAGGATTCATATTCTTAGGTTTTTTCGGTAAAGTCACCAGGTAGGTAAAAAATTTAAATTCATAAAAGTTAAATAAGATAAAAATAAAATATGAATTTTACTTTTTTACCTACGTGACTTTACCCAAAAAATCTAAGAATATGATGCCCTTAATGAATGCTAAGCTGTTAAAAAAATGCACAGGACATGTGTTTGTTTTGTTTGTAGTTTAATCAGCTGGATGTGACGGAACAGAAAGTGGCCACGGTCATTGGTGTTCCAGAGAGCTTCATCGCCAGGAAAGTAGCCGGACAAAGCACAAGACAGGTGCCTAGGTTTTTAAGCCAAAGATTTTAATGGTTTTGATGTTCTTATTACCTGTGCCTACTTTACAATGTCAGAGATTTACACCATTGGAACCTCCTTTGCCAGTAGCAAAATATGATATTTTGCTTCCCCCGAGCTCTCATACTCTGATGGTGCATTGTCTTTGAGTTGTGCGCCTTTTGGCATCATCTGGTCCAACACCATGTGAGACTAGGCTCTAAGGAAAGCTGTCTCGGGTGTGGACCAATCAACTTCAAGGACAGTGCATACATTATCAGAGTTATGTGTTTTGTTTGCATTTTGACCGCAAGTGTTGTGG
>NW_026891087.1:37491-54991 GCF_015708825.2 Lethenteron reissneri
ACCCATATACTCACACAGAGACCCATAGTCTCACACAGAGACCCACAGACTCCCACAGAGACCCATAGACTCGCACAGAGACCCATAGACTCACACAGAGACCCATAGACTCACACAGAGACCCATAGTCTCACACAGAGACCCACAGACTCCCACAGAGACCCATAGACTCACACAGAGACCCATAGACTCACACAGAACCACAGACTCACACAGAGACCCATAGACTCACACAGAGACCACAGACTCACACAGAGACCCACAGACTCACACAGATACCCATAGACTCACACAGAGACCCATAGACTCACACAGATACCCATAGACTCACACAGAGACCCATATACTCCCAGAGACCGTGGTCTCGCATAGAGACCCATAGACTCACATAGAGACCCACAGACTCACACAGAGACCCATAGACTCACACAGAGACCCATAGACTCTATAGAGACCCAGAGTCTCACACAGAGACCCACAGACTCACACAGAGACCCAGAGTCTCACACAGAGACCCATAGACTCACACAGAGCCACAGATTCACACAGAGACCCACAGACTCACACAGAGACCCTAGTCTCACACAGAGACCCATAGTTCACACAGAGACCCACAGACTCACACAGAGACCCATAGTCTCGCATAGAGACCCACAGACTCACACAGAGACCCATGTCTCACACAGAGACCCATAGTCTCACACAGAGACCCACAGACTCACACAGAGACCCATAGTCTCGCATAGAGACCCACAGACTCACAGAGACCCATAGTCTCACACAGAGACCCATAGTCTCACACAGAGACCCACAGACTCACACAGAGACCCATAGTCTCGCATAGAGACCCACAGACTCACACAGAGACCCATAGACTCACACAGAGACCCACAGACTCACACAGAGACCCACAGACTCACACAGTACCATAGACTCACACAGAGACCATAGACTCACACAGATACCCATAGACTCACACAGAGACCCATATACTCACACGAGACCCGTGGTCTCGCATAGAGACCCATAGACTCACATAGAGACCCGTAGTGTGCGCATAGAGACCATAGAGACCCATAGACTACATAGAGACCCACAGACTCACACAGAGACCCATAGACTCACACAGAGACCCATAGTCTCGCATAGAGACCCACAGGAGGGCGGTGGGATATTTCCGCTTGTTGAGCGCAGGAGGAACGCTGCGCATCAGGGACGTGAGTGTTAGCCACTCGGGCTGTACCGGTGCAACGCGAGCAACCGCGTGGGCTGGAGGTCGTGCGTCGTCCTGCTGTCCGTCGTGAACGTGAGTCCGACTCTCGCTACGCCCACACGCGCGTGTGTTGTGTACGTGTGTGGTGCGCGCGGTGTGTGTGTGTGTGTGGTGTGTTGTGTGGTGTGTGGCTGTGTGTGTGGTGTGTGGTGTGTGAGTGTGTGGTGTGTGTGTGTGGGTGGTGTGTGTGCGTGGTGTGTGTGATGATGGTGTGTGTGTGCGTGTGCGTGTGTGTTGTGTGTTGAGTGTGTGTGTGCGTGTGTGTGTGTGTGCGTGTGTGTGTGTGTGCGTGTGTGTGTGTGTGCGTGTGTGTGTGCGTGTGTGTGTGTGATGCGTGTGTGTGTGTGTGCGTGTGTGGTGTGATGCGTGTGTGTGGTGTGATGCGTGTGTGTGTGCGTGTGTGTTGGTGTGCGTGTGTGTGTGTGCGTGTTGGTGTGTGTGTGCCGCGTGTGTGTTGCGTGCGTGTGTGTGTGCGTGTGTGCGTGCGTGTGTGTGTGCGTGGTGTGTGCGTGTGTGTGTGCGTGTGATGTGTGCGTGTGTGTGTGCGTGTGTGTGTGTGTGATGTGTGCGTGTGTGTGTGTTGATGTGTGCGTGTGTGCGTGTGCCGCGTGCAGCGAGCAGTGACGCCGGCCTCGTGCCGGGCGCCCTGATGGGCCGTGCTGCTCGTCGTCGCTGCGACCGGCTTCCTCCTCTGGTACCGGCTGCTCAAGCGCAAGCCGGGGCGGCACCACGACCGTCGCAACGACGTCTGGTGACGGCCCACCCGCTCCCCTCGCACACTCGCCCACTCACACTCACTCACTCGCTCGCCCACTCGCTTACTCACTCACTCACCCATTCACTCACCCATTCACTCACCCACTCACTCACCCACTCACTCGCTCACCCACTCACTCACCCACTCACTCGCTCACCACTCACTCACCCACTCAGTCACTAACTCACCTACTCACTCACTCACTCACCCACTCACTCAACCCACTCACCCACCCACTCACCCACTCACCCACTCACTCACCCACTCACTCAACCCACTCACCCACCCACTCACCCACTCGCTTACTCACTCACTCACCCATTCACTCACCCATTCACTCACCCACTCACTCACCCACTCACTCACTCACTCACCCACCCACTCGCTCACTCACTCGCTCACCCACTCACTCACCCACTCACTCGCTCACCCACTCACTCACCCACTCAGTCACTAACTCACCTACTCACTCACTCACTCACCCACCCCACTCACTCAACCCACTCACCCACCCACTCACCCACTCACCCACTCACTCACCCACTCACTCAACCCACTCACCCACCCACTCACCCACTCGCTTACTCACTCACTCAACCCCACTCACCCCACCCACTCACCCACTCCCCCGCTCGCCCACTCACCACTCACCCACCCACTCGCTCACCCACCCACTCGCTCACCCACTGACCCACTCGCCCACTCACTCGCTCACCCACTCACTCGCTCACCCATGACCCACTCGCCCACTCACTCGCTCACCCACTCACTCACCCACTCACTCGCTCACTCGCCCACTCATCCACTCACCCACTCACCCACTCACCACTCACCACTCACTCACCCACTGACCCACTCACCCACTGACCCACTCACCCACTGACCCGCTTGCCCACTCGCCCACTCACTCGCTCAACCCACTCACCCGCTCACTCGCTCACCCACTCACCCACCCACTCACCCACTCACCCATTCACTCACCCATTCACCCACTCACCCACCCACTCACTCACCCACTCCTCGCTCACTCGCCACTCATCCACTCACCCACTCACCCACTCACCCACTCACTCACCCACTGACCCACTCACCCACTGACCCACACTCACCCACTGACCGCTTGCCCACTCGCCCACTCACTCGCATCACCCACTCACCCGCTCACTCGCTCACCCACTCACCCACCCACTCACCCACTCACCCATTCACTCACCCATTCACCCACTCACCCACCCACTCACTCACACCATTCACTCACTCAACCCACTCACCCACCCACTCAACCCATTCACTCACTGACCCAATCACCCACTGACCCACTCAACCACTCACCCACTCACCCACTGACCCACTCACCCACTCACCCACTCACCCACCCATCTCTCTGCTCCCTCCCCTCCCCTCCCTCCCTATCTCCCTCCCTCCCTCCGCTCTCTCTGCTTTCTCCCTCCCTCCCCTCCCTCCCTCTCTCCCTCCCTCCCTCCGCTCTCTCTGCTCCCTCTCTCGCCTCCCTCCCTCCCTCGCCTCCCTCACCTCCCTCACCTCCCTCCCTCACCTCCCTCCCTCCCTCCGCTCTCTCGCCTCCCACCGCAGGATGGACGACTGCCTCCCCGCGCCGACGAGCCTCCCGCCCGCGACCCACGACCCGCCCAGCACCCGCACCTCCATCGGCTCTGCGGCGACGCCCTCCGACGGCCTCCTGGCGGCTCTGCGACGCCCGGCCCCGGGCGGGCCGACGGGCCCCGGCGGGCCGAGGGGCGCCCCCCCGGGCAGGCCGCCCTACGAGCGAGCGGACGGCCGCGTGATGGAGTAGAGCGGCGTGTGAGAGCGCCGCTCGCAAGGCAGCGGCGGCAGCGGCGGCGACGACGGGGCTCGGGCCTCGGGGCGAATCCGCCGCGGTTCCGTCGACATCGCCCCCATCGCCACTTCCCCGTCTCGTGCGCCCGATATTAGGAAGCCAACTGGAGCTTGAAGTTTTCGTGACTGCAAGGATCCGTACTCTTTGGTTCGTTCGGTAAGGTCACGATTGAGAACCAATTTCTCTAGAAGTGATTCTTGTGTTTGGTTTTGTTGTCCTTCCAACGCACCTCCGATCAGCACGGCCGACTACGTGCGGTGCGGAAAAAACTCCACGCACACGCGCGCACGCCATTTCAGTTGGTCTGTCGGCAAAAAACCGGAATGTTGACGTCGCGAGCACAAACTCCGACAATATTACACGTACGACGTGTCGCTGGAGATTACCGCCTGCGTCGTCGTCACCGCCGCCACCGCCGCCGCCACGTGTTTAACAAACGCTTAGTTCTCGCGTGAGCTGAACTTTAGTAAAATTGGCGCGTGAAAGAAGACGCGTAGGCGTTAGGCAAAGTTTGTTTTTATATGCGGAGGCAGAATAGAGTTGCGCTCGTTGCTTTCTCGCGCCAGACGCCCCGTCTCGTGTAGCAGCGGCCCCTTGGTGGAGGGGGGCGGAGGGGGGGGCGAGCGAGAGACCGCGATTGGTCGGCAGGGGGCCGTCTGATCCCTTGAGGCTCGATTGTATTAGAGAATAGTTGTACGTATACACTTATTTTTTTACGATGCTTTTCATCGTAGCAAATGTAACGCTCCCTCCCCGCCACCCCCCGCCACCCCCTAGTGCAATAAATGTTATTGGCGCGAATCGGTAAATGGTATTCTTAGGTTTTTTTCGGTAAAGTCACCGTGTAGGTAAAACATCAAAATTAATAAAAATAAATAAAATAAAACAAAAATCACGACGTTTCGGAGGCAACACAAGTCTCCGTCATCAGGTGGGACCGTGATTTTTGTTTTATTTTATTTATTTATTTATTAATTTTAATGTTTTACCTACACGGTGACTTTACCGTAAAAACCTAAGAATATGAACCCTTGCAGTCACGAAAGCTTCAAATCTACGGTAAATGGTACTCCGGAGAGAGAGAGAGAGAGAGTGGGTAGCGGTGGGGTGGGTGGTGGTGGTTCCAGATAGATGTGCGATCACGATTTAAAATGTTTAAACGCGTAGCTCCGGTAGCGCATGTACCGCGCGTGCCTCTCTCGCCCCGCCCTCCACCCCGACGCGCGATCGGCTGACGGTGGAATCGGCGGCGGGGTGAGCGAGCGAGCGAGCTAGTCGGGCAAAAAAGGTTTGTTCAGTTGTCGGGGGTTCGGATTAGAGAATCAAATCTTTAAAATCCGCCGTTTTTTGCTTTTTTATGTTTTTTTTGCGCATTTTGACCTCGCGGCGATCGCGAGCTAAACGAGGGGGGCGTGGCTTGCTGGGGTGGGCGGGGCACGGCGAGGGGGGGTTTCCTGCCTTCGCGAGTCACGAATTGGCTTGTCGCAGGGACTCCCTCTACTCGCGAGCGAATTCGTCTTCCGGAGGTCTGTCGGTTTGTCAGCGAGCCGGTGTTTTTTTTTAAATCCTTTATATTAAGTTCACTCGCTTGCTTGCTTAGGACCGTGCAAATCTTTCGGTCGTTTTTTAACCCACTTTCCGTGATCCAATCGAGCTGACATTTTGCACACAGACTCGTTGTGCGTGACAATGCATTTTCGTGAGAAAAAAAATTCCAAAATTTTACACTGTTTAGGAAAATATATATATATTTAATTACCAATTGTTTAATGCTGCCAGACAATCATCTGACCTATAGGTGGCAGCCGTCTCAAGCCAGAGGACGAGAGGACTCTAGCCGCCCCGATTCCACGCATATAAAGGATTTGTAGTGAAAAACTTTGTTTTTACGGGTTTTTCTTGTTTACGAGCCGAACGGTGCCACGTTCCGCAAGATAACGGCGCGGGGACTTGCCGTGTCGCTGTGGAGTTTCGTGTCAAACTGAGGGGGGTGGGGGGGGCGGTGGGGGGGTGGGGGGACCCGCATTGAATAGAGAAGGGGGGAGGAGTGGGGGGGTATTTGCCTCTTGAGGTCTGGAAGTTTCTCCGGCCTTGCCTCGGGCAAAGCCTGTCAGCGTCGCACGCAATGACGCCGTCGCCTCGGCCAACAAGGTTTGTTTTAGATTTGAAGCTTTCGTGACTGCAAGGATTCATACTCTTAGGTTTTTCGGTAAAGTCACCACGTAGGGGAGACAGCGTCTGAATGCTAATCCTGCATAATGCACGGGCATAAGTAGTACTAGTCACATTCCTGCATTTCCCATAAATATGCTAAATGACTCTTGATAAGCAAATTCTTTTGTCAAGGCGCCCAGCTTATATATATGCTCCAAGCCCGTGTGCTGTTTCATTCAGACGCTGTCTCCCCGACAGACCTGGTTTTCACCTGAGGACGGCTGCTTG
The DNA here is from genome assembly GCF_015708825.2 of Lethenteron reissneri. Taxonomy (NCBI): domain Eukaryota; kingdom Metazoa; phylum Chordata; class Hyperoartia; order Petromyzontiformes; family Petromyzontidae; genus Lethenteron; species Lethenteron reissneri. Next base: position 43,822 of record NW_026891087.1, read on the forward strand.
CGTTGTGGCCGAAACGTCGTGAAAATTATTTTATTGTTTTATTTTTCTTATTTTATTATTTCCCTTCTACGTAACTTTACCAAAAGGACCAAGAATACAAATAAAACCCTCAAGGCCGTTCTGTGTCTCTCGTGTCTCTCCGTGTCTCTCGTGTCTCTCCGTGTCTCTCCGTGTCTCTCCGTGTCTCTCGTGTCTCTCCGTGTCTCTCCGTGCGTTTGCTGCGCGTAGAGCGACCCACGTCACAGACTCGCGCGCTGTCTTCCTTTCTCTTCGCCGCCCGCCCTTCTCTGTCTCTCCTCCTCCTCTCGTCTCCTCCCTGTTCTGTAGATGCCACTGGTTCTTCACGTTCTGCAGATGTAGATGCCACTGGTTCTTCACGTTCTGCAGATGTAGATGCCACTGGTTCTTCACGTTCTGTAGATGCCACTGGTTCTTCACGTTCTGCAGATGTAGATGCCACTGGTTCTTCACGTTCTACAGATGTAGATGCCACTGGTTCTTCACGTTCTACAGATGTAGATGCCACTGGTTCTTCTCGCTCTGTAGATGTAGATGCCACTGGTTCTTCATGTTCTGCAGGTATAGATGCCACTGGTTTCTCACGTTCTGTAGATGTAGATGCCACTGGTTCTTCACGTTCTGTAGATGTAGATGCCACTGGTTCTTCATGTTCTGTAGATGTAGATGCCACTGGTTCTTCACGTTCTACAGATGTAGATGCCACTGGTTCTTCACGTTCTGCAGATGTAGATGCCACTGGTTCTTCACGTTCTGCAGATGTAGATGCCACTGGTTCTTCACGTTCTGTAGATGCCACTGGTTCTTCACGTTCTGCAGATGTAGATGCCACTGGTTCTTCACGTTCTACAGATGTAGATGCCACTGGTTCTTCACGTTCTACAGATGTAGATACCACTGGTTCTTCACGTTCTGCAGATGTAGATGCCACTGGTTCTTCACGTTCTACAGATGTAGATGCCACTGGTTCTTCACGTTCTACAGATGTAGATGCCACTGGTTCTTCACGTTCTGCAGATGTAGATGCCACTGGTTCTTCACGTTCTGCAGATGTAGATGCCACTGGTTCTTCACGTTCTGTAGATGCCACTGGTTCTTCACGTTCTGCAGATGTAGATGCCACTGGTTCTTCACGTTCTACAGATGTAGATGCCACTGGTTCTTCACGTTCTACAGATGTAGATACCACTGGTTCTTCACGTTCTGCAGATGTAGATGCCACTGGTTCTTCACGTTCTACAGATGTAGATGCCACTGGTTCTTCACGTTCTACAGATGTAGATGCCACTGGTTCTTCACGCTCTGCAGATGTAGATGCCACTGGTTCTTCACGTTCTGCAGATGTAGATGCCACTGGTTCTTCACGTTCTGTAGATGCCACTGGTTCTTCACGTTCTGCAGATGTAGATACCACTGGTTCTTCACGTTCTACAGATGTAGATGCCACTGGTTCTTCACGTTCTACAGATGTAGATACCACTGGTTCTTCACGTTCTGCAGATGTAGATGCCACTGGTTCTTCACGTTCTACAGATGTAGATGCCACTGGTTCTTCACGTTCTACAGATGTAGATGCCACTGGTTCTTCACGTTCTACAGATGTAGATGCCACTGGTTCTTCACGTTCTACAGATGTAGATGCCACTGATTCTTCACGTTCTACAGATGTAGATACCACTGGTTCTTCACGTTCTGCAGATGTAGATGCCACTGGTTCTTCTCGCTCTGCAGATGTAGATGCCACTGGTTCTTCACGTTCTGTAGATGTAGATGCCACTGGTTCTTCTCGCTCTGGAGATGTAGATGCCACTGGTTCTTCGTGTTCTGCAGATGTAGATGCCACTGGTTCTTCACGTTCTGCAGATGTAGATGCCACTGATTCTTCACGTTCTACAGATGTAGATGCCACTGATTTTTCACGTTCTGCAGATGTAGATGCCACTGGTTCTTCACGTTCTGCAGATGTAGATGCCATTGGTTCTTCACGTTCTGCAGATGTAGATGCCACTGGTTCTGCAGATGTAGATGCCACTGGTTCTTCACGTTCTACAGATGTAGATGCCACTGGTTCTTCACGTTCTACAGATGTAGATACCACTGGTTCTTCACGTTCTGCAGATGTAGATGCCACTGGTTCTTCACGTTCTACAGATGTAGATGCCACTGGTTCTTCACGCTCTGCAGATGTAGATACCACTGGTTCTTCACGTTCTGCAGATGTAGATGCCACTGGTTCTTTATGTTCTGCAGGTGTAGATGCCACTGGTTTTTCTCGCTCTGCAGATGTAGATGCCACTGGTTCTTCACGTTCTGCAGATGTAGATGCCACTGGTTCTTCACGTTCTGTAGATGTAGATGCCACTGATTCTTCACGTTCTACAGATGTAGATACCACTGGTTCTTCACGTTCTGCAGATGTAGATGCCACTGGTTCTTCACGTTCTGCAGATGTAGATGCCACTGGTTCTTCACGCTCTGCAGATGTAGATGCCACTGGTTCTTCACGTTCTACAGATGTAGATGCCACTGGTTCTTCACGTTCTACAGATGTAGATGCCACTAGTTCTTCACGTTCTACAGATGTAGATGCCACTGGTTCTTCACGTTCTGCAGATGTAGATGCCACTGGTTCTTCACGTTCTGCAGATGTAGATGCCACTGGTTCTTCACGTTCTGCAGATGTAGATGCCACTGGTTCTTCACGTTCTGCAGGTGTAGATGCCACTGGTTCTTCACGTTCTGTAGATGTAGATGCCACTGGTTCTTCACGTTCTGCAGATGTAGATGCCACTGGTTCTTCACGTTCTGCAGGTGTAGATGCCACTGGTTCTTCACGTTCTGTAGATGTAGATGCCACTGGTTCTTCACGTTCTGCAGGTGTAGATGGCACTGGTTCTTCACGTTCTGCAGATGTAGATGCCACTGGTTCTTCACGTTCTACAGATGTAGATGCCACTGGTTCTTCACGTTCTACAGATGTAGATGCCACTGGTTCTTCACGTTCTGCAGATGTAGATGCCACTGGTTCTTCACGCTCTGCAGATGTAGATGCCACTGATTCTTCACGTTCTGCAGATGTAGATACCACTGGTTCTTCACGTTCTGCAGATGTAGATGCCACTGGTTCTTCACGTTCTGCAGATGTAGATGCCACTGGTTCTTCACGTTCTGCAGATGTAGGTGACACTGGTTCTTCACGCTCTGCAGATGTAAATGCCACTGGTTCTTCACGTTCTCCAGATGTAGATGCCACTGGTTCTTCACGCTCTGCAGATGTAGATGCCACTGGTTCTTCACGTTCTACAGATGTAGATGCCACTGGTTCTTAACGTTCTACAGATGTAGATGCCACTGGTTCTTCACGTTCTACAGATGTAGATGCCACTGGTTCTTCACGTTCTGTAGATGTAGATGCCACTGGTTTTTCACGTTCTGCAGGTGTAGATGCCACTGGTTCTTCACGTTCTGCAGGTGTAGATGCCACTGATTCTTCACGTTCTGCAGGTGTAGATGCCACAGGTTCTTCACGTTCTGCAGATGTAGATGCCACTGGTTCTTCACGTTCTGTAGATGTAGATGCCACTGGTTCTTCACGTTCTGCAGGTGTAGATGCCACTGGTTCTTCACGTTCTGCAGGTGTAGATGCCACTGGTTCTTCACGTTCTGCAGGTGTAGATGCCACTGGTTCTTCACGTTCTGCAGATGTAGATACCACTGATTCTTCACGTTCTGCAGATGTGGATGCCACTGGTTCTTCACGTTCTGCAGATGTAGATGCCACTGGTTCTTCACGTTCTGTAGATGTAGATGCCACTGGTTTTTCACGTTCTGCAGATGTAGATACCACTGGTTCTTCACGTTCTGCAGATGTAGATGCCACTGGTTCTTCACGTTCTGCAGATGTAGATGCCACTGGTTCTTCACGTTCTGCAGATGTAGATGCCACTGGTTCTTCACGTTCGGCGGATGTAGATACAACTGGTTCTTCACGTTCTGCAGATGTAGATGCCACTGGTTCTTCACGTTCTGCAGATGTAGATGCCACTGGTTCTTCTCGCTCTGCAGATGTAGATGCCACTGGTTCTTCACGTTCTGCAGGTGTAGATGCCACTGATTCTTCACGTTCTGCAGGTGTAGATGCCACAGGTTCTTCACGTTCTGCAGATGTAGATGCCACTGGTTCTTCACGTTCTGTAGATGTAGATGCCACTGGTTCTTCACGTTCTGCATGTGTAGATGCCACTGGTTCTTCACGTTCTGCAGGTATAGATGCCACTTGTTCTTCACGTACTGCAGGTGTAGATGCCACTGGTTCTTCACGTTCTGCAGATGTAGATACCACTGATTCTTCACGTTCTGCAGATGTGGATGCCACTGGTTCTTCACGTTCTGCAGATGTAGACGCCACTGGTTCTTCACGTTGTGTAGATGTAGATGCCACTGGTTCTTCACGTTCTGCAGGTGTAGATGCCACTGGTTCTTCACGTTCTGCAGGTGTAGATGCCACTGGTTCTTCACGTTCTGCAGGTGTAGATGCCACTGGTTTTTCACGTTCTGCAGATGTAGATACCACTGGTTCTTCACGTTCTGCAGATGTAGATGCCACTGGTTCTTCACGTTCTGCAGATGTAGATGCCACTGGTTCTTCACGTTCTACAGATGTAGATACCACTGGTTCTTCACGTTCTACAGCTGTAGATGCCACTGGTTCTTTATGTTCTGCAGGTGTAGATGCCACTGGTTTTTCTCGCTCCGCAGATGTAGATGCCACTGGTTCTTCACGTTCTGCAGATGTAGATACCACTGATTCTTCACGTTCTGCAGATGTAGATGCCACTGGTTCTTCACGTTCTGCAGATGTAGATGCCACTGGTTCTTCACGTTCTACAGATGTAGATACCACTGGTTCTTCACGTTCTACAGCTGTAGATGCCACTGGTTCTTTATGTTCTGCAGGTGTAGATGCCACTGGTTTTTCTCGCTCCGCAGATGTAGATGCCACTGATTCTTCACGTTCTGCAGATGTAGATACCACTGGTTCTTCACGTTCTGCAGATGTAGATGCCACTGGTTCTTCATGTTCTGCAGATGTAGATGCCACTGGTTCTTCACGTTCTGCAGATGTAGATGCCACAGGTTCTTCAAGTTCTACAGGTGTAGATGCCACTGGTTCTTCACGTTCTGTAGATGAAGATGCCACTGGTTCTTCTCGCTCTGCAGATGTAGATGCCACTGATTCTTCACTTTCTGCAGATGTAGATGCCACTGATTCTTCACGTTCTGCAGATGTAGATACCACTGGTTCTTCACGTTCTGCAGATGTAGATACCACTAATTCTTCACGTTCTGCAGATGTAGATGCCACAGGTTCTTCACGTTCTGCAGATGTAGATGCCACTGGTTCTTCACGTTCTGTAGATGTAGATGCCACTGGTTCTTCACGTTCTGCAGGTGTAGATGCCACTGGTTCTTCGCGTTCTGCAGGTGTAGATGCCACTGGTTCTTCACGTTCTGCAGGTGTAGATGCCACTGGTTCTTCACGTTCTGCAGATGTAGATACCACTGATTCTTCACGTTCTGCAGATGTGGATGCCACTGGTTCTTCACGTTCTGCAGATGTAGATGCCACTGGTTCTTCACGTGTAGATGTAGATGCCACTGGTTCTTCACGTTCTGCAGGTGTAGATGCCACTGGTTCTTCACGTTCTGCAGGTGTAGATGCCACTGGTTCTTCACGTTCTGCAGGTGTAGATGCCACTGGTTCTTCACGTTCTGCAGGTGTAGATGCCACTGGTTCTTCACGTTCTACAGATGTAGATACCACTGGTTCTTCACGTTCTACAGCTGTAGATGCCACTGGTTCTTTATGTTCTGCAGGTGTAGATCCAACTGGTTTTTCTCGCTCCGCAGATGTAGATGCCACTGATTCTTCACGTTCTACAGATGTAGATGCCACTGGTTCTTCACGTTCTGCAGATGTAGATGCCACTGGTTCTTCACGTTCGGCGGATGTAGATACAACTGGTTCTTCACGTTCTGCAGATGTAGATGCCACTGGTTCTTCACGTTCTGCAGATGTAGATGCCACTGGTTCTTCTCGCTCTGCAGATGTAGATGCCACTGGTTCTTCACGTTCTGCAGGTGTAGATGCCACTGATTCTTCACGTTCTGCAGGTGTAGATGCCACAGGTTCTTCACGTTCTGCAGATGTAGATGCCACTGGTTCTTCACGTTCTGTAGATGTAGATGCCACTGGTTCTTCACGTTCTGCATGTGTAGATGCCACTGGTTCTTCACGTTCTGCAGGTGTAGATGCCACTGGTTCTTCACGTACTGCAGGTGTAGATGCCACTGGTTCTTCACGTTCTGCAGATGTAGATACCACTGGTTCTTCACGTTGTGTAGATGTAGATGCCACTGGTTCTTCACGTTCTGCAGGTGTAGATGCCACTGGTTCTTCACGTTCTGCAGGTGTAGATGCCACTGGTTCTTCACGTTCTGCAGGTGTAGATGCCACTGGTTTTTCACGTTCTGCAGATGTAGATACCACTGGTTCTTCACGTTCTGCAGATTTAGATGCCACTGGTTCTTCACGTTCTGCAGATGTAGATGCCACTGGTTCTTCACGTTCTACAGATGTAGATACCACTGGTTCTTCACGTTCTACAGCTGTAGATGCCACTGGTTCTTTATGTTCTGCAGGTGTAGATGCCACTGGTTTTTCTCGCTCCGCAGATGTAGATGCCACTGGTTCTTCACGTTCTGCAGATGTAGATACCACTGATTCTTCACGTTCTGCAGATGTAGATGCCACTGGTTCTTCACGTTCTGCAGATGTAGATGCCACTGGTTCTTCACGTTCTACAGATGTAGATACCACTGGTTCTTCACGTTCTACAGCTGTAGATGCCACTGGTTCTTTATGTTCTGCAGGTGTAGATGCCACTGGTTTTTCTCGCTCCGCAGATGTAGATGCCAATGATTCTTCAAGTTCTACAGATGTAGATACCACTGGTTCTTCACGTTCTGCAGATGTAGATGCCACTGGTTCTTCATGTTCTGCAGATGTAGATGCCACTGGTTCTTCACGTTCTGCAGATGTAGATGCCACAGGTTCTTCAAGTTCTACAGGTGTAGATGCCACTGGTTCTTCACAGTTCTGTAGATGTAGATGCCACTGGTTCTTCTCGCTCTGCAGATGTAGATGCCACTGATTCTTCACTTTCTGCAGATGTAGATGCCACTGATTCTTCACGTTCTGCAGATGTAGATACCACTGGTTCTTCACGTTCTGCAGATGTAGATACCACTAATTATTCACGTTCTGCAGATGTAGATGCCACAGGTTCTTCACGTTCTGCAGATGTAGATGCCACTGGTTCTTCACGTTCTGTAGATGTAGATGCCACTGGTTCTTCACGTTCTGCAGGTGTAGATGCCACTGGTTCTTCGCGTTCTGCAGGTGTAGATGCCACTGGTTCTTCACGTTCTGCAGGTGTAGATGCCACTGGTTCTTCACGTTCTGCAGATGTAGATACCACTGATTCTTCACGTTCTGCAGATGTGGATGCCACTGGTTCTTCACGTTCTGCAGATGTAGATGCCACTGGTTCTTCACGTGTAGATGTAGATGCCACTGGTTCTTCACGTTCTGCAGGTGTAGATGCCACTGGTTCTTCACGTTCTGCAGGTGTAGATGCCACTGGTTCTTCACGTTCTGCAGGTGTAGATGCCACTGGTTTTTCACGTTCTGCAGATGTAGATACCACTGGTTCTTCACGTTCTGCAGATGTAGATGCCACTGGTTCTTCACGTTCTGCAGATGTAGATGCCACTGGTTCTTCACGTTCTACAGATGTAGATACCACTGGTTCTTCACGTTCTACAGCTGTAGATGCCACTGGTTCTTTATGTTCTGCAGGTGTAGATGCCACTGGTTTTTCTCGCTCCGCAGATGTAGATACCACTGATTCTTCACGTTCTGCAGATGTAGATGCCACTGGTTCTTCACGTTCTGCAGATGTAGATGCCACTGGTTCTTCACGTTCTACAGATGTAGATACCACTGGTTCTTCACGTTCTACAGCTGTAGATGCCACTGGTTCTTTATGTTCTGCAGGTGTAGATGCCACTGGTTTTTCTCGCTCCGCAGATGTAGATGCCACTGATTCTTCACGTTCTACAGATGTAGATACCACTGGTTCTTCACGTTCTGCAGATGTAGATGCCACTGGTTCTTCATGTTCTGCAGATGTAGATGCCACTGGTTCTTCACGTTCTGCAGATGTAGATGCCACAGGTTCTTCACGTTCTACAGGTGTAGATGCCACTGGTTCTTCACGTTCTGTAGATGTAGATGCCACTGGTTCTTCTCGCTCTGCAGATGTAGATGCCACTGATTCTTCACGTTCTGCAGATGTAGATGCCACTGATTCTTCACGTTCTGCAGATGTAGATACCACTGGTTCTTCACGTTCTGCAGATGTAGATACCACTAGTTCTTCACGTTCTGCAGATGTAGATGCCACTGGTTCTTCACGTTCTACAGATGTAGATGCCACTGGTTCTTCACATTCTGCAGGTGTAGATGCCACTGGTTCTTCACGTTCTGCAGGTGTAGATGCCACTGGTTCTTCACGCTCTGCAGATGTAGATGCCACTGGTTCTTCACGTTCTGCAGGTGTAGATGCCACTGGTTCTTCACGTTCTGCAGGTGTAGATGCCACTGGTTTTTCACGTTCTGCAGATGTAGATACCACTGGTTCTTCACGTTCTGCAGATGTAGATGCCACTGGTTCTTCACGTTCTGCAGATGTAGATGCCACTGGTTCTTCACGTTCTACAGATGTAGATACCACTGGTTCTTCACGTTCTACAGCTGTAGATGCCACTGGTTCTTTATGTTCTGCAGGTGTAGATGCCACTGGTTTTTCTCGCTCCGCAGATGTAGATGCCACTGGTTCTTCACGTTCTGCAGATGTAGATACCACTGATTCTTCACGTTCTGCAGATGTAGATGCCACTGGTTCTTCACGTTCTGCAGATGTAGATGCCACTGGTTCTTCACATTCTACAGATGTAGATACCACTGGTTCTTCACGTTCTACAGCTGTAGATGCCACTGGTTCTTTATGTTCTGCAGGTGTAGATGCCACTGGTTTTTCTCGCTCCGCAGATGTAGATGCCACTGATTCTTCACGTTCTACAGATGTAGATACCACTGGTTCTTCACGTTCTGCAGATGTAGATGCCACTGGTTCTTCATGTTCTGCAGATGTAGATGCCACTGGTTCTTCACGTTCTGCAGATGTAGATGCCACAGGTTCTTCACGTTCTACAGGTGTAGATGCCACTGGTTCTTCACGTTCTGTAGATGTAGATGCTACTGGTTCTTCTCGCTCTGCAGATGTAGATGCCACTGATTCTTCACGTTCTGCAGATGTAGATGCCACTGATTCTTCACGTTCTGCAGATGTAGATACCACTGGTTCTTCACGTTCTGCAGATGTAGATACCACTAGTTCTTCACGTTCTGCAGATGTAGATGCCACTGGTTCTTCACGTTCTACAGATGTAGATGCCACTGGTTCTTCACATTCTGCAGGTGTAGTTGCCACTGGTTCTTCACGTTCTGCAGGTGTAGATGCCACTGGTTCTTCACGCTCTGCAGATGTAGATGCCACTGGTTCTTCACGTTCTGCAGATGTAGATGCCACTGGTTCTTCACGCTCTGCAGATGTAGATGCCACTGGTTCTTCACGTTCTGTAGATGTAGATGCCACTGGTTCTTCACGTTCTGCAGATGTAGATGCCACTGATTCTTCACGTTCTGCAGATGTAGATGCCACGGGTTCTTCATGTTCTGCAGGTGTAGATGCCACTGGTTCTTCACGTTCTGCAGATGTAGATGCCACTGGTTCTTCTCGCTCTGCAGATGTAGATGCCACTGATTCTTCACGTTCTACAGATGTAGATGCCACTGGTTCTTCTCGCTCTGCAGATGTAGATGCCACTGGTTCTTCACGTTCTACAGCTGTAGTTGCCACTGGTTCTTTATGTTCTGCAGATGTAGATGCCACTGATTCTTCACGTTCTACAGATGTAGATGCCACTGGTTCTTCTGGCTCTGCAGATGTAGATGCCACTGATTCTTCACGTTCTACAGATGTAGATGTCACTGGTTTTTCTCGCTCCGCAGATGTAGATGCCACTGATTCTTCACGTTCTACAGATGTAGATACCACTGGTTCTTCACGTTCTGCAGATGTAGATGCCACTGGTTCTTCATGTTCTGCAGATGTAGATGCCACTGGTTCTTCACGTTCTGCAGATGTAGATGCCACTGGTTCTTCACGTTCTGCAGATGTAGATGCCACTGGTTCTTCACGTTCTGCAGATGTAGATGCCACTGGTTCTTCTCGCTCTGCAGATGTAGATGCCACTGGTTCTTCGCGTTCTGCAGATGTAGATGCCACTGGTTCTTCACGTTCTGTAGATGTAGATGCCACTGGTTCTTCACGTTCTGCAGATGTAGATACCACTGATTCTTCACGTTCTGCAGATGTAGATGCCACTGGTTCTTCACGTTCTGCAGATGTAGATGCCACTGGTTCTTCACGTTCTACAGATGTAGATACCACTGGTTCTTCACGTTCTACAGCTGTAGATGCCACTGGTTCTTTATGTTCTGCAGGTGTAGATGCCACTGGTTTTTCTCGCTCCGCAGATGTAGATGCCACTGATTCTTCACGTTCTACAGATGTAGATACCACTGGTTCTTCACGTTCTGCAGATGTAGATGCCACTGGTTCTTCATGTTCTGCAGATGTAGATGCCACTGGTTCTTCACGTTCTGCAGATGTAGATGCCACAGGTTCTTCACGTTCTACAGGTGTAGATGCCACTGGTTCTTCACGTTCTGTAGATGTAGATGTCACTGGTTCTTCTCGCTCTGCAGATGTAGATGCCACTGATTCTTCACGTTCTGCAGATGTAGATGCCACTGATTCTTCACGTTCTGCAGATGTAGATACCACTGGTTCTTCACGTTCTGCAGATGTAGATACCACTAGTTCTTCACGTTCTGCAGATGTAGATGCCACTGGTTCTTCACGTTCTACAGATGTAGATGCCACTGGTTCTTCACATTCTG
>NW_026891087.1:59991-79991 GCF_015708825.2 Lethenteron reissneri
GTCTGTGTGTGGTGTGTGTGTGTGACTGTGTGTGGTGTGTGTGGTGTGTGTGTGGTGTGTGTGTGTGACTGTGTAGTGGTGTGTGTGTGTGACTGTGTGTGTGTGTGGTGTGTGTGACTGTGTAGTGGTGTGTGTGTGGTGTGGTGTGGTGTGTGTTTGTGACTGTGTAGTGGCTAGCACTGCGCTGCGACGATTCCCGCTCACGGACAACATCAGTGACGATTATCTGAACCGGTCCTGGGCCTCCCCTAGGTCGACTCAGCCTCAAATGACTTTGTTTTCTCGCTCTCTCCTCCTCAGGCGTCTGTGTGAACTCCCCAGAAGTTGGGAACGACGTTGAGCCAAGACTCGGTGTGAGTGATTGTGTCACTCACTCACTCACTGAAACACTCGCTCACACTCACTCACACTCACTACCCTCATCAGTACCCTCACTCACTCACTAAAACACTCGCTTACACACACACTCACTACCCTCATCAGTACCCTCACTCACTCACTGAAACACTCGCTTACACTCACTCACACTCACTACCCTCATCAGTACCCTCAATCACTCACTGAAACACTCGCTTACACTCACTCGTACTCACTACCCTCATCAGTACCCTCACTCACTCACTGAAACACTCGCTTCCACTCACTCACACTCACTACCCTCATCAGTACCCTCACTCACTCACTGAAACACTCGCTTACACTCACTCACACTCACTACCCTCATCAGTAGCCTCACTCACTCACTGAAACACTCGCTTGCACTCACTCACACTCACTACCCTCATCAGTACCCTCACTCACTCACTCAAACACTCGCTTGCACTCACTCACACTCACTACCCTCATCAGTACCCTCACTCACTCACTGAAACACTCGCTTACACTCATACTCACTACCCTCGTCAGTACCCTCACTCAGTCACTGAAACACTCGCTTACACTAACTCGTACTCACTACCCTCATCAGTACCCTCACTCAGTCACTGAAACACTCGCTTACACTCACACTCACTACCCTCATCAGTACCCTCACTCACTCACTGAAACACTCGCTTACACTCACTCACACTCACTACCCTCATCAGTACCCTCACTCACTCACTGAAACACTCGCTTACACTCATACTCACTACCCTCGTCAGTACCCTCACTCAGTCACTGAAACACTCGCTTACACTCACTCACACTCACTACCCTCATCAGTACCCTCACTCACTCACTGAAACACTCGCTTACACTCATACTCACTACCCTCGTCAGTACCCTCACTCAGTCACTGAAACACTCGCTTACACTCACTCGTACTCACTACCCTCATCAGTACCCTCACTCACTCGCCACCCTCACTATTCTCACTCACTACCCTACTACTACCCTGGCCCACGTAGTTCGTGAAGCCTTCCATGGCTGTACCGGAGGAATCTCCATCTTCTTGGTTCTTTCGGTAAAGTCACGTTTTTTTTAAATCCTTTATATTAAGTTCGCTTGCTTGCTTGCTTAGGACCGTGCAAATCTTTCGCTCGTTTTTTAACCCACTTCCCGTGATCCAATCGAGCTGACATTTTGCACACAGACTCGTTGTGCGTGACAATTAATGTTCGTGAAATTTTTTTTCCAAAATGTTACACTTTTTAGGGAAAACAAATTAAATATTTAATTACCGATTGCTTAATGGTGCAATGCAATCATCTAACCCATAGGTGGCAGCCATCTCAAGCCAGAGGACGAGAGGACTCTAGCCGCCACGCATATAAAGGATTTGTAGTGAAAAACTTTGTTTTTACGGGTTATACTTATTATTTTATTATTTCCCTTCTACGTGACTTTACCGAAAGAACCAACAAGATGAATCCCTGCAGTCACGAAAGCTTTAAATCGGAATCTCCATCTGTAACAGATCAAGTGGGAGGCTGATCGATGCCCGGGTGCGGTCAAGGGATGGCTCCCTATTGCTCAATGAAGTTATGTATTCCGATGATCTGGTAATTTTCGATTTAAAGCTTTCGTGACTGCAGGGATTCATCTTCTTGGTTCTTTCGGTAAAGTCATCACGTAGAAGGGAAGTAATAAAATAATAAAAACAAAACAAAATAAAATAATTCTCACGACGTTTGGGCCACAACGCAAGCAGCCGTCCTCAGGTGACTTTACCGAAAGAACCAAGAAGATGGATCTGGTAATTGCTGCTCACTCAGAGGAGGAGTTGGAGGCACTGCTGCTGAGACTGGAGCTTGCCACTAAGAGGTGGGGCTTTACCATGAGACCCACCAAAACTAAGCACCTGCCTGGGTATTTTGTGCCATCAGACACTCCACCCCCACAACTCTCAATCGGTGATGGGGCAGTTGTGGAGAGAGTGGAGAGTTTTCCAATACCTGGGCAGTGTGCTCATGACCAGCTCCAGTTTGACAGCAGAGGTCTCACTCCGAATCAGTCGAGCGGCAATATCTTTTCATCGGCTGCGTAACGCTGCTGTGTGGAAGCTACCTGGTCTGTCGCTTGACACCAAAACTAAGCACCTGCCTTGGTATTTTATGCCATCAAACAATCCACCCCCTCAACTCCCCGTTGGTGATGGGGCAGTTGTGGAGAATTTTCCACACCTGGGCGGTGCGATCATGACCACCTCCGCTGTGACAGCAGACGTCTCGCTCTGAATCGTTCGAGCTGAATTTTAGTTTTCAACGGCTGCATAAATAACACCGTGCGGACGCTGCCTAGTCTGTCGCCCCACACAAAGTTTCGAGTGTTCTCGACCACGTTCATTCCCTCCCTTCGCAGTGCTTGTGAAACGCTGATGGTGGTTATACTGATGGTGGTTATACTGATGGCGGTTATACTGATGGTGGTTGACGCTGATGGCGGTTGACGCTGATGGTGGTTATACTGATGGTGGTTGACGCTGATGGCGGTTGACGCTGATGGTGGTTATACTGATGGTGGTTATACTGATGGCGGTTGACGCTGATGGTGGTTATACTGATGGCGGTTATACTGATGGTGGTTATACTGATGGTGGTTATACTGATGGTGGTTATACTGATGGTGGTTATACCGATGGTGGTTATACTGATGGTGGTTATACTGATGGCGGTTATACTGATGGTGGTTATACTGATGGTGGTTGACGCTGATGGCGGTTATACTGATGGTGGTTATACTGATGGTGGTTGACGCTGATGGCGGTTGACGCCGATGGCGGTGACGGTTGTGACGTTCCAGGTTTGCGCCCCTGCACTGCCGACCGTCGCTCGGGCAGGAAGAAGCTCAACCGGAGAAGCTTCGATGGAGAGAGGGGCAAGCGGAGAGCCAGGGGGGAGTAGAGGTCAAGGCAGAGAGGGGCCTCGACATTTGCAAGAAGGGAGAGACAAGGGACCGCGCGACGCGCCGGGGGCAGAGCGTGCGGTGCGCGCCGATGGCGGGAGAGATCAGCAGAGGCAGGACGCGGAGAGGGCCAGGTGGGACAGAGAGGGGGCAAGATGCAGAACCATGAGAGTGGTGGGTCAGGCAGTAGATCGGGACAGATTTGAAAGGGGGAGACAGGCCGTGGTGGCTAGAGAGAGAGACGTCGAAAGCAGAACGAGAGACAGCGAGGGGAGGGAGGCAGGGGGGAGAGGCAGGGAGGGGAGGGAGGCAGGGGGGAGAGGCAGGGATGCCGGGGGAGGGATGGAGGGAGGCCTGAGAGATCAGATGGCGATAGACCTAGCCGGCGCTGCTGAGACACTAGCACGGGTTTTGTCGTTCAAACCGCGTGGGGGTGGAAGTGAGGGAGCAGGAGGGTGGAAATAGAGACCCAGAGATGAACATCGTCACCCAGACACTCACTCACCCACTCACTAACTCACCCAGACACTCACTCACCCACTCGCTAACTCACCCAGACACTCACTCACCCACTCACTAACTCACCCAGACACTCACTCACCCACTCACTAACTCACCCAGCCATTCACCCACACACTCACTGCCCCACTCACCCCCACACCCACTTACTCACTGACCCACTCACTCACTCACTCACTAACTCACCCGCTTACTCACTCACCCACTCACTCCACCCACCCACTCATCGATTCACTCACCCAGCCATTCACACCCACACTCACCTCCCCACTCACCCCCACACTTACTCACTTACTCACTGACCCACTCACTCACCCACCCACTAACTCACCCGCTTACTCACCCACTCACTCACCCAGACACTCACCCACTCACTCCTCCACCCACCCACTCATCGATTCACTCACCCAGCCATTCACACACACACTCACCCACTCACTCACCCCCACACTTACCCACTTACTCACTGACCCACTCACTCACCCACTCACTAACTCACCCGCTTACTCACCCACTCACTCCTCCACCCACCCACTCATCGAGTCACTCACCCAGCCATTCACCCAAACCCTCACCTCCCCACTCACCCCCACACCTACCCACTTACTCACTGACCCACTCACCCACCCACTAACTCACCCGCTTACTCACCCACTCACTCCTCCACCCACCCACTCATCGATTCACTCACCCAGCCATTCACCCACACACCTCCCCACTCACCCCCACACCTACCCACTTACTCACTGACCCACTCACTAACTCACCCACTTACTCACCCACTCCTCCACCCACCCACTCATCGATTCACTCACCCAGCCATTCACCCACTCACTCACCCACTCACTCACCCCCCCACTTACTCACTGACCCACTCACTCACCCACTAACTCACCCGCTTACTCACCCATTCACTCCTCCACCCACCCACTCATCGATTCACTCACCCAGCCATTCACCCACTCACCCCCACACTTACCCACTTACTCACTGACCCACTCACTCACTCACCCACTAACTCACCCAGACACTCACTCACCCACTCACTCCTCCACCCACCCACTCATCGATTCACTCACCCAGCCATTCACACACACACTCACCCACTCACTCACCCCCACACTTACCCACTTACTCACTGACCCACTCACTCACCCACTCACTAACTCACCCAGACACTCACTCACCCACTCACTCCTCCACCCACCCACTCATCGATTCACTCACCCAGACACTCACCCACTCACTCACCCACTCACTCACCCCCACACCTACCCACTTACTCACTGACCCACTCACTCACTCACTCACCCACTAACTCACCCGCTTACTCACCCATTCTCTCCTCCACCCACCCACTCATCGATTCACTCACCCAGCCATTCACCCACACACTCACCCACTCACTCACCCCCACACCTACCCACTTACTCACTGACCCACTCACTCACCCACTCACTAACTCACCCAGACACTCACCCACTCCTCCACCCACCCACTCATCGATTCACTCACACAGCCATTCACCCACACACTCACCCACTCACTCACCCCCACACTTACCCACTTACTCACTGACCCACTCACTCACCCACTCACTAACCCACCCAGACACTCACTCACCCACTCACTCACCCACTCACTAACTCACCCAGACACTCACTCACCCACTCACTCCTCCACCCACCCACTCATCGATTCACTCACACAGCCATTCACCCACACACCTCCCCACTCACCCCCACACCTACCCACTTACTCACTGACCCACTCACTCATTCACTAACTCACCCAGACACTCACTCACCCACTCACTTCTCTACCCACCCACTCATCGATTCACTCACCCACTCACTCACCCACTTACTCACTGACCCACTCACCCACTCACTAACTCACCCGCTTACTCACCCACTCACTCCTCCACCCACCCACTCATCGATTCACTCACCCAGCCATTCACCCACACACTCACCCACTCACTCACCCACTCACCCCCAGACCTACCCACTTACTCACTGACTCGCTCACTCACCCACTCACTCACTCACCCGCTCACTCACTCACTCACTCTACCCACCCACTCATCGATTCACTCACCCAGCCATTCACCCACTCACTCACCTCCCCACTCACTCCCACACCTACCCACTTACTCACTGACCCACTCACTCACGCACTCACCCACTCACTCCTCTACCCACTCACTGACTCACCCAGACACTCACCCACTCACGCACTCACCCACTCACTCCTCTACCCACTCACTGACTCACCCAGACACTCACCCACTCACTAACTCACCCAGACACTCACTCACCCACTCACTAACTCACCCAGACACTCACTCACCCACTCACTAACTCACCCAGACACTCACCCACTCACTAACTCACCCAGACACTCACTCACCCACTCACTAACTCACCCAGACACTCACCCACCCACTCACTAACTCACCCAGACACTCACCCACCCACTCACTAACTCACCCAGACACTCACCCACTCACTAACTCACCCAGACACTCACCCACTCACTAACTCACCCAGACACTCACTTACCCACTCACTAACTCACCCAGACACTCACTCACTCCTCCACCCAGACACTCACTCACCCACTCACTAACTCACCCGCTTACTCACCCACTAACTCACCCGCTCACTAACTCACCCAGACACTCACTCACCCACTCACTCCTCCACCCACCCACTCATCGATTCACTCACCCACCCACTCACCCCCACACTTACCCACTTACTCACTGACCCACTCACTCACTCACTAACTCACCCGCTTACTCACCCACTCACTCACCCACTCACTAACTCACCCAGACACTCACTCACCCACTCACTCCTCCACCCACCCACTCATCGATTCACTCACCCAGCCATTCACCCACACACTCACCCACTCACTCACCCCCACACTTACCCACTTACTCACTGACCCACTCACTCACCCACTCACTAACTCACCCGCTTACTCACCCACTCACTCCTCCACCCACTCATTGATTCACACACACAGCCATTCACCCACACACTCACCCACTCACTCACCCCCACACTTACCCACTTACTCACTGACCCACTCACCCATTCACTAACTCACCCGCTTACTCACCCATTCACTCCTCCACCCACCCACTCATCGATTCACACACACAGCCATTCACCCACACACTCACCCACTCACTCACCCCCACACTTACCCACTCACTCACTGACCCACTCACTCACTCACCCACTAACTCACCCAGACACTCACTCACCCACTCACTCCTCCACCCACCCACTCATCGATTCACTCACCCAGCCATTCACACACACACTCACCCACTCACTCACCTCAACACTTACCCACTTACTCACTGACCCACTCACCCAGACACTCACTCACCCCCACACTTACCCACTTACTTACTGAGCCACTCACTCACCCACTCACTAACTCACCCAGACACTCACCCACTCACTCCTCCACCCACCCACTCATCGATTCACTCACCCAGCCAATCACACACTCACTCACCCCCACACTTACCCACTTACTCATTGACCCACTCACTCACTCACTAACTCACCCGCTTACTCACCCACTGACTCACCCCCACACCTACCCACTTACTCACTGACCCACTCACTCACCCACTCACTAACTCACCCGCTTACTCACTGACGCACTCACTCACCCACCCACTAACTCACCCAGACACTCACTCACCCACTCACTCCTCCACCCACCCACTCATCGATTCACTCACCCAGCCATTCACCCACTCACTCACCCACTCACTCACCCCCCCACTTACTCACTGACCCACTCACTCACCCACTCACTAACTCACCCGCTTACTCACCCACTCACCCCCACACTTACCCACTCACTCACCCACTCACTCACCCCCACACTTACCCACTTACTCACTGACCCACTCACCCACTCACTAACTCACCCGCTTACTCACCCGCTCACTCACTCACCCACTTACTCACTGACCCACACACTCACCCACTCACTCACCCCCCCACTTACTCACTGACCCACTCACTCACCCACTCACCCGCTTACTCACCCGCTCACTCACCCGCTCACTCACCCGCTCACTCATTCACCCACTAACTCACCCGCTTACTCACCCGCTCACTCACTCACCCACTCATTCATTTTCCCCCCAAAGATGTTCAGCGAGTTACTCCGACAATCTATGCAACATTCTCGCTACAACAGACGATGATGTGGGCTAGCAGCACCTGACAACGGCACATTGAGCAAAACGTTGGACACCACGTTTGATAGAATCGGGTGACATTGTTCATTACTGTGCCAAGGCGGGATTCGAAGCGGTCTCAATACGGGGCTCACGAGTGGCTGCGTTTGTTACTCCGTGGCCGCTTGTGACAGCCAAACAGCGGAATAAAACCCATTGCATTTAGAGGATCTTGTCCCGTGTAATGCCTTGAATGTTGCACTGTGTCCATGTATATACAGAACAGAACAAACATACATTCATCTTCTTGGTTCTACACTATGGGAACCTCATTTGCCAGTAAAAATATGAGAATTGGTTCTTTACCCTTCTATCTGGCAACAAAACTGACACCTTTTTACAAGGAGTCATGTTTGCATAGACCGCAATACCTGCAGTCATAAATACAAACAAAAGAAATAACTCTGATAATGTGCACTGTCCTTGAAGTTGATTGGTCCACACCCGAGACAGCTTTCCTTCGAGCCTAGTCTCACATGGTGTTGGACCAGAAGATGCCAAAAGGCGCACAACTCAACTTACTGGCAAATGAGGATCTTGTCCCGTGTAATGCCTTGAATGTTGCACTGTGTCCATGTATATACAGAACAGAACAAACATACATTCATCTTCTTGGTTCTTTCGGTAAAGTCGTCACGTAGAAGGGAAGAAATAAAATGATAAAAATAAAACAATAAAATAATTCTCACGACGTTTCGGCCACAACGCAAGCAGCCGTCCTCAGGTGGAGAACAGGTCTGTCGAGAAGACAGCGTCTGAATGAAACAGCACACGAGCTTGGAGCGTCTATATAAGCTGGGTTGGAAGGGGGGGGGAAGGGCGTCTTGACAAAAGAATTTGCATATCAACCCAGCTTATATAGACGCTCCAAGCCCGTGTGCTGTTTCATTCAGACGCTGTCTCCTCGACAGACCTGTTCTCCACCTGAGGACGGCTGCTTGCGTTGTGGCCGAAACGTCGTGAGAATTATTTTATTGTGTTTTATTTTTATCATTTTATTATTTCCCTTCTACGTGACGACTTTACCGAAAGAACCAAGAAGATTATTTTATTATGTTTTATTTTTATTATTTTATTACTTCCCTTCTACGTGGTGACTTTACCGAAAGAACCAAGAAGATTATTTGTTAAGTTTTATTTTTATTATTTTATTACTTCCCTTCTACGTGACTTTACCGAAAGAACCAAGAAGATTATTTTATAATGTTTTATTTTTATTATTTTATTATTTCCCTTCTACGTGACGACTTTACCGAAAGAAACAAGAAGATTATTGTATTATGTTTTATTTTTATTATTTTATTATTTCCCTTCTACGTGACGACTTTACCGAAAGAACCAAGAAGAGAAAAGTATTTTTTATTCGAAAAATAATTTCTCATTTCCAGCAGCTTGTTGGGGTGGCGCCCAGCGCCCCCTAGTGGGCCCACTGTGCCTGTCTTGACAAAAACGAGCACTTTGGACCGTCCATAAATGACGTCACGCAATTTTGGACCCCCCCTCAAATATGACGTCACAAAGCTCTGCCCCCCCCCCCCAAAACCATATTTCGATTTTGAAAATGAAACAAGCTTCAAATCGCTTTAAACTGTTGTCATTGTAGTGCGTATTCAATGTGGCGCTGCACTCTGATGTTGTAGGAGACACCATACATTAAAAGGAGGCGTTGGAAAGCTGAAATTTTGCATAAAATTCGCTTGAAAAGATTCAACTTCTAACTAAAACTGCAGATGTTCAGACTGATATATTGAAATGCTCTTATAATTATAAAATATTTAAAGCTATTTTAACTATTAAAAATACTTGAAACTTTTTAGTAGAACGAAGCTAAATGGAGAGTACAACTATAAGAATCATATATTCATTTCACAGAATGAAAAGCCCTGCTAGAATCATTAGAATCAAAATGTTTAGTAACAATCATTCAAAAAAATTACTAAATGTATGCTTCTCAATTCTCCCATGGAGAAGAAAAATGTTCCTTCGTGGAATAAATAAAAGGTGACCTTAGCAAATTAAAATAATAAAACAGTTAATAATGAAAATTTATTTTAAAAAAAAATTCTGTTATAACGCTTCTATTTAATTAACATTTATTTAAAGTTGCGAATTTTGATGTGCGTGACGTCACATTTCTCAAACTCCGCCCCTCCCCCCCCGGGTGCGTGACGTCACATTTCTCAAACTCCGCCCCTCCCCCCCCGGGTGCGTGACGTCACATTTCTCAAACCCCGCCCCTCCCCCCCCGGGTGCGTGACGTCACATTTCTCAAACCCCGCCCCTCCCCCCCGGTGCGTGACGTCATTTACGTGCTCACGATTCCTGCGCGCCCATTGGCTGCCAAATTGGGCCAATCAGCGAGCTCCTTTTCCAACGCGTTCACCGATGGACGCACGCAATTCGCGGTTCGTCAAGCCTCAGGCGAAACTCGCCGCCACCCTGCACAGAGTTGTTTAGACGAGCCGCAAACAACGCCCGCGCACAAACAACAACAACAATAATAATAACAGTGTTGAAAGGCGAATGTCGTCACGACTACTCGAGAAGAACGGCCTTTCCACCCCCCCCACCCCGTGAGCGGGCGGAGCTCGGCCGCCTTGGGTGCGTCTCCCTCGGCAGGGGCTTCCAGGCAAGGCGGGGGGGTGCGGGGTTGGGGCTTCGGCCTTCTCTGAGAAGCGCACGCGAGAGGAATTTTGTTTGTTTTTACGCAGCGGGGCAAACTCGTAACAATAAAAACACGTAAATGTTTAGTATCTTTTTTTCGATTTAAAGCTTCTTTCGTGACTGCAGGGATTCATATTGTTGGTTCTTTCGGTAAAGTCATCACGTAGAAGGAAAATAATAAAATAATAAAAATTAAACAATAAAATAATATTCTCACGACGTTTCGGCCACAACGCAAGCAGCCGTCCTCAGGTGAAGAACAGGTCTGTCGGAAAGACAGCGTCTGTTCTTCACCTGAGGACGGCTGCTTGTGTTGTGGCCGAAACGTCGTGAGAATTATATTTTACTATGTTTTATTTTATTATTTTCCTTCTACGTGACTTTACCGAAAGAACCAAGAAGATGTTTAGTATCTTGTGGGTGTGTGTTTAGGTTGTGTTTGCAGCGCTGTTCTGTTTATTAATGGGTGGCGGTATTTTATTTAGTTTAACCTGGAGATACAACAGTAGTCACACTTGCAAACAGTGGCACGGGTCGTCAAATACAATTTATATTTTAAAAACCTCAAAATGTATGGACACCATACAGCAGTACTGGGGACGACTGCTTGTGTTGTGATCGAAACGTCGTACACTTTTATTTTATTCCTACGTGACTTTACCGAAAGAACTAAAGAGTATGGATTCATAATCTTGGTTCTTTCGGTAAAGTCACGTTGAAGGGAAATAATAAAATAACAAAAATATAAAACAATAAAAATCCTCACGACGTTTCGACTGCAACACAAGCGATCGTCATCAGGTGTGAAATCCACAGCAAGAAAATTTGAAAAAGTGGCGGTTTTTAAATCCTTTATATTAAGTTCGCTTGCTTGCGCGCTTACGACCGTGCAAATCTTTCGGTCGTTTTTTAACCCACTTCCCGTGATCCAATCGAGCTGACATTTTGCACACAGACTCGTTGTGCGAGACAATTAATGTTCGTGAAAATGTTTTTTCCAAAATTTTACACTGTTTAGGGAAAAATAAATATTTAATTACCAATTGCTTAATGGTGGCAGACAATCATCTGACCCATAGGTGGCAGCCATCTCAAGCCAGAGGATGAGAGGACTTTAGCCGCCACGCACATAAAGGATTTATAGTGAAAAACTTTGTTTTTACGGGTTAATTTTTCCTAACTTTTTTCCTATTTTCTTGCTGTGGATTTCACACCTGATGACGACTGCTTGTGTTGCAGTGGAAACGTGACTTTACCGAAAGAACCAAAGAGTAAAGCTCTCTTCTAGTCAATCAACCCACTACATTTGCACATTCCTGCCGCCATGTCCTGTATTCGCCAATAAGCCTCATATCAGGTGAAATAAAGTCTCGAGTCTGACCTGAGTTGTATTCCCAAGCACAGTTAAACACGAGTGGCGAGTGAGATCTGAACAAGTCCTTCGCAAACCCCCGTTGACCAAGTGTAGTGATCACCAATGACCATCACAGCGTGGGTTTGAGCGGTTTCATCCAACACTGGATTGACAAATGGCAACATTATTTTCACGTATTTATATTGTATTAATTTCAATGGTATACTCTACGGAAAGACGGAAAGTGCTTTCTGCAACACTGCGGTGAAAGCGAATTCATACCCTTTATTTCTTGCCAGGAGCTTGAATCTATGCATATTCAAACAATAGTTGACTGACGGTTTAAGCTGTACAGTGATACCTCGGTTCACGAACGCTTCTGTTCACGAACAACTCGGTTCACGAACAGAAAATTTCATAAAAATATGCTCCGGTTCACGAACTCCGCTTCGGTTCACGAACAGGAGCCGTGGCCATTTTTATGCTAATTCCAGGCTGTCACATGGTCGTGACTTCCTGTAGGAAGATCGTGGAGAGAAGCAGAGACACAGAAAGAAGTACTGTGAGTACTGTGAAGACACTTTCAGTGACTTTTAGATTTTTGGTGTGCTTTTTAGCACATACAGTACAGTACTACTGTACTGTACAATACTGTACTTACTGTAATGTACAGTTCACCCGTTTGAGTGCTTACTGTCTCCCACCCGCCTTCCACTTGCCTTCCTCCATGCCAGAAGTCATCTCAAGCAAGGTTAGTGTTCTCTCTTTATACATTACTATACTGTACAGTACTAATGTGTATTGTCATTTGTTTATATTTTTGTGCTTCAAAAACCAAAAAAAAAGGTCAGAACGGATTAACCGGATTTACATTGAACCCTGTGGGGAAATGTGCCTCGGTTCACGACCAATTCGGTTCGCGACCAGAGTCAGTTCACGAATTAAGTTCGTGAACCGAGGTATCACTGTAGTATGAAATTTAGATCAATGAAAAACCCATGGTTGTGTGTCAGTAAAACATTGCTGGAACGGTAAAACACTTTTTACAACAGCACACGGTTTATTTCCTATTTGTAACTAACACAATGTGGTGTGGCCCCTTGTCAGTGTTGGTAATGTTTGAGTTGCAGAGTCGTGAGAATGCTGATTTGGAATGTGTCTCATTCTGTGAAACGCAGCAGAGAGAAAGCGGGTCTCACACCGAGCAAAGACAAAGTCGTGGTGCACTGTGTGGCTAAAAGACGAAGTGGGCGTGCAGACATTCTCGTGAGGCAACGGATTCCCATTCGTGTGGAGACTTTAAATTCATGGATCCTCCTGATGATTGCAAAGAGCTCCCTTCGCAAGTCTTTATCGCAGATGTCGTGGCGAAGAAGCTCGGTTTATCAGGCAACAGCTGCGACGCGCCGGAGGTAAACGAACTTTGTTTTCATAGTCCAGTACAGGATGCAGAGGTCGCAAACGGGTTTTGATTCCTTACCCGTACCCGGCCGCACCAGGGTCGCAAATGGGTACCCGTACCCGGCCAGGTACAGGTAGCCGTATCCTACCCGTACCCTACCCGAAATGAGTGACAAACGGTTACTCACGGTTACTCACCAGTGACTCACGGCCTACCCGTACCCAGACGCACCAGGGTCGTAAACGGGTACCCGTACCCGGCCGGGTACGGGTAGCCGGGTATCGGGTAGGGTAGCCGGGTATCGGGTACCCGGTTGCAACCTCTGACAGGATGATCCATTCATAGATACAGCACTAAAGCCATACAAATATGTGGAACAATATCGAGAAAGCTATTTCAAAGCCTCTACACGTCCATCACCTATAACAATCCACTCGTTACATGTGTAACTTCGTGCATTGCTTTCCCAACAATCAGTCACCTGTGGAGAGGAAGTACTGTAATAGGGTCGTGAAAAACCAGGGCCCCTTAACATCGCCGCACCCCACCACACACTCGCAACTTATTTGGATTGGAAGTTGTCCGCGAGAGTCATTGCTGATGCGAATTCGTTGTTTCCCTTTGAAGTGTGATGGTGAGGACAGAAGCGATGCCATGCGTGGGGAATGTGACAGTGTTGCAGGAGACATCTCACTCGTGGATGTACTACTTGAAAAACAGCACAACCAAGACAATTGTTCACAGACGTTCAATCTTACTCAGAAAGACCCAGAACCACAAAAGTGGCTTCCCAAGAAGCTTACGCAACACTCGGCTTTGTCTTGTGGGACTATATTGGGCTGTGACAATACTGGTCAAATGAAAACACACAATGTGGAACAATTGCTGCCTCGTGACTGGAATAAGAATACACTAAAGAGAACAGAATATAATCCTCTACACATCGCACAAAATGTACAGACTGAGCCGCATCACGGTTTTTACGCAAATATTGTAGGAAACGACATTCGGAGCTCGTCAAAATGCAAAACTTCCAAAGCTCGATGGAACCATTCGCACGTTAACGTCTAATTCTCAAGCTGACGCACAAACAGGTTGCTTTCATTCGGAGGATGAGATAAAATTGGCTGATATCTTAACGGACGATTTAGAATGTACTATTACCACCAGAAAACCGCCAAAACCCACTTGTGCTTCTGCACTTTCGGAAGCAAATGACTCAAATGCTGCCTTTAGTGAAGAGGCTGACCACATCGCTCGCGGAAGAGCCGACGGTTCTTCAACAGCAAATGCGCTTGGAGTGGAAAATATAAAAGTAGCCGCAGATGTAGCCAACAAGGGCACGAGCATAAGAGATCGCATCAAGAAAACGCTCGTGGCAAACGCGTGGGCGGCAGCTACCCGCGTGGTCTCGCGCACCAGGCACCTGCAGGAGTCTGCGCTGTCGCACGAGAGGCAGATCGCCACGGAGACTTGTGCTGATGACAGCCAGTATGAGATTGGGCCTTTCTATGGGCTTCCCACGAAGGTGCACAGCCTTCTGCAACAACAGCGTGGCATTAAAGAGCTCTACGGTAATGTGTGCTGTTTTTTACACTCGGATATTTACGCGAAACTGTCTCTCGGTTTTTTTTCATGCCAACATATCTTTTTTTTTCTCTCGTGGGAGAAATGGTAATTGAATAGTATTTGGCGGACTTACTCTTTGGTTCTTTCGGTAAAGTCACGTAGAAAGAGAAAATAATGAATTAAATACTAGCAAACGACATTTCGATTGCAACACAAGCAATCGTCATCAGGTACAAATGAAAGAGAAAACAAAGCCTAGTAAACTTAGAAATATAATGCAATACAACACAGATAGTCGGCTAACATAACGGTCAACACCCTACCTGGATTGATTACGCTCTTCCAAAGATTGCTAAATTTAAGAGAGAGATTAAACAGAACAGGAGACACACAGACAGACACATAAGCAGAGAGAGACAACACAGAGACACACAGAGAGAGACAAACAACATAGGCACACAGACACAGAGACACACAATATAGACACACAGACAGACAAATAAGCAGAGAGAGACAACACAGAGACACAGAGAGACACAACATAGGCACACAGAGAAACGACGCCTCTGTGTCGAGGCCTTAGATAGAGAGAGGGGGTAGAGAGAGAGGGGGTGGGGGGTACAGAGAGAGGGGGGCAAAGAGTGAGGGGGGCAGAGAGGGAGGGGGGGGTTGATAAATTAATTTTTAGTACATGGTGGAATTTTGCTAAATGTATTTTACCAATTTGTTTTTGTTATAACAGCATATCACTGCTTATTTGATTCGTACTGTAAACGTTTACACATCACCAGTGTCGTGATGTTAGCTGTCAAGCCTAATCCAATTTCTCACACATTAGGTGATGGTTGAAACATTTTTGTCGTCCTGCACGCAAGTTAATCATTTTAATCGGCGTTTTTGTTCTCTTAACGTGTAATAAGCCACCCGTTTGAAAAAAAATTAACCCGTAAAAACAAAGTTTTTCACTATAAATCCTTTATATGCATGGCGGCTAGAGTCCTCTCGTCCTCTGGCTTGAGATGGCTGCCACCTATCGGTCAGATGATTGCCTGCCACCATTAAGCAATTGGTAATTAAATATAATTTATTTTTTCCTAAAAAGTGTAAAAGTTAGGAAAAAAAATTTAACGAGAATAAATTGTCACGCACAACGAGTCTGTGTGCAAAATGTCAGCTCGATTGGATCACGGGAAGTGGGTTAAAAAACGACCGAAAGATTTGCACGGTCGTAAGCGCGCAAGCAAGCACGCAAGCACGCAAGCGAACTTAATATAAAGGATTTAATTACAATTGACACATTCACGTGTTTCAGATTCTGCCGTGCATTTAATCATTCTCTTTTTATATTTGTGTCGACACATGACGCCGCAAAGCCTGGCAGCACGACTGCTTGTCCCTGGACTCCGTGAGACGAGGGAAGAATCTGATTTACTCTTTACCGACAAGTGGCGGCAAGACGCTCGTGGCAGAGATCCTCATGCTGAGGCAGCTGCTCTGCAAGAGAACGGACGCTCTGCTCATTCTTCCCTACGTTGCCATCGTCCAGGAGAAGGTAACGATCGCTTTTGTACACGCACATTTCCACACCGACACAGCAGCATAAATGCGGTTATACGAATGACTCTTTGGTTCTTTCGGTAAAGTGACGTATAAAGAGAAAATGATCAATTAAATACTAGCATACGACGTTTCAATTGCAACGCAAGCAATCGTCATCAGGTATAAATGAAATAGAAACACAAATCTAGTATACTTAGAAATGTAATGTAATACAACAGAGAGTCGGATAACATAACAGTCAACACCCTACCTGGTTGATTACGTTCTTCCTGAGAATACTAAATTTGAGAGAGAGATTAAACAGAACCAGAGACATATAGACAGACATATAAGCAGACAGATATCACAGAGATACATAGAGAGAGAGAGACGTACAAAGGCACACAGAGAAACCACGTCTCTGTGTCGAGGCCTATGTTTTGTCTCTATGTAAAGTCCTCCAAGATAAGTCAACTGAGGCAGCCGGGAATTTGGAAGTCTCGTTGAAATATTTCCGTCTTGGCTTAGGAACAGATACTCGGATGCAGAGTACAATCTCGGGTTCATCAATTATTCCCACACGACACACAATTGTGATGTGTCGCCGCTGCTACTGCTGCTGCTGCTACTGTCGGGGTCGCTAGCCCCCGAGATCCCTCCCTCGATGATGCTTACGGCCGGGCTAACCTCATCAATCGCCCCCCCGCTGCTGAGCGAACCGCTGCTAGGTTCCTCACCCATGGTGTGGGAGCCGTCGCCCGAGGATTCCCCTCCCCCGCGGGTCCGCGTAGTAGGCATGGTTGGATACCGCGTAGTATTATGTCCCCCTTTACGCTACCACGATACCTCCCTTTCCTAATCGCGTACCTGCGACCCACACGGAGCGAACGTACGCACACACACACACCGCTCCGTGCACTCCAACTCCACACTGACTACTCGCGTTATGATCGTGCACCTGTATCACACACGGAGTGAACACACGCGACACCTACTCTCGCACCGCTCTGCGCAGCGCTCCCCCGAGGCGAGCCGCAGCACTACAGAACCACTGCGTACACACGCTCACCCACGCGCTCACACTGCACGACAAGATCACGCGAGACCACGCTTCGCTATTAATGATTTATTATCCGCTACCTGGAACTAGATGTTAAATCAGTGAGTCGACGAGGCTGGCCTACGCTGATACCTCTATACCTATTCCCCATTTATCTGCTATGATTCTAATTCACCTTCTTACTCACTGTTAAGTGTCCACGGCGGTCCGCTGATCCTTGTGCTAACCGCGTGCCTCGGTGCGTCGCACGGACGTCCGGGTCGCTGGCTCGAGCTGCGTCTGGTCGCCTGGCGCTGGAGTAAGAGAGCGATTTCCCCTCTGCGCCCCTCTATTTATCCTCCCTACCTCAAAGGGGATGCTGCGCTGAACAATGGGCTCGCGCACCTCGAGCCCGCGCACGGCGGTTCCGGGCGCTTTTGATCTGCTAATCAGTGAGCGGCGTTGGCGGCGTACATCCTAATTAATCCCTTACCCTTCCTAACAATGGGGCCTGCGCGCTCAAGCGTAATTATCCCAACCCTCCATGACTATGCGCAACAGCTCCTGCGGTCCCGCTATTCATGCTGTCCCGTCCCTCCCCTGCTTGCCCCGTCGACCCGTGGGGGTGTGTGTGGGGGGAAATGCGCCTCAACCGCGGTGGCCGAATGCCCCATGCCGCGACCATACCATATTAAGGCTGGTCGCAGCGCCGCGGCGCAACGTAGCACGGGGGAGGTCGTCCAATTCCCTGATCGCCGGAAACCGTGAGAGTTAACCCCGATAAGGGTTTTTCGGATAAAAACCGGTCGGCCAGGTGACCTCCCCTCGGAGCTCTATGGGGGGGGGGGGGGGAAATGCGTGCGGGTGTGCTCGTGTGAGGTGAGGTGAGGGGGACGCGGGGTTGGCTCCGTTGCTTGGTGGTGGCGAGGTCGGGGATTTGGGCGCCTGCCGAACGGCTTCATGGCGGCGGCATCACACTACTACTGCTGCTACTACTGCTGCTGCTGCTGCTCGAACAGGTGCGGAGCCTGTCTGTGTTTGGTGTGGAGCTTGAAATCTTCATAGAGGAATACGCGGGAAGCAAGGGGCGCATGCCACCGCGAAAACACCGAAAGAAGAATTCTCTCTACATCGCCACCATTGAGAAAGCCCACAGCCTGGTCAACGCCCTTCTAGAGGAGGGGCGCATGAAGGAGATTGGCCTGATCGTTGTGGATGAGGTATGCGGCATTCATTATTTAATTACAGAGAATAATTGGCATCCTGCAAATGTCATTACAAATGTTACGTATTAATGTTCATCATCGTCATAATCAGCCGTCGTGAATTTACTTCTGGATGAGGGCATCCCCAAGCCTCCGCCATCTTGCACAGGCCCACAATGCAACAGTCCACCCAGCAGCAGCAGCACACGAGCTGTGACGTCAGTGCAATGTAGTGTTGAGTCTCATTTGCAGCGACGTACTAATGGTTTGATAATAGTTTTTTTACCCTTCTATCTGGCAACAAAACTGACACATTTTTTACGAGGCGTCATGTTTGCATAGACCACAATACCTGCAGTCATAATACAAACAAAAAACATAACTCTGATAATGATATGCACTGTCCTTGAAGTTGATTGGTCCACACCCAAGACAGCTTTCCTTAGAGCCTTTTGGCGTCATCTGGTCCAACCCATGTGAGACTAGGCTCTAAGGAAAGCTGTCTCGGGTGTGGACCAATCAACTTCAAGGACCATGTGAGACTAGGCTCTAAGGAAAGCTGTCTCGGGTGTGGGCCAATCAACTTCAAGGACAGTGCATACATTATCAGAGTTGTGTTTTTTGTTTGCATTCCGACCGCAGGTATTGTGGTCTATGCAAACATGGCTCCTCGTAAAAAAAGTGTCAGTTTTGTTGCCAGATAGAAGGGTAAAAAACCAATTATCATGTTTTACTGGCAAATGAGGTCCCAATGGTGTACTATATGGTTTGTTGCGTGGTCTGTAGCTGCACATGTTGGGCGAAGGTGGCAGCCGTGGGGCCACCCTGGAGCAGACGCTGGCCAAGGTTCAGTATGCGTCAAGTACGTTTGTTCTCACCCTGCAGTTATCATACATTACTGCGGGTTTCCAGTCGTCGTTGTGGTGATTCAGTTCCATCTGTGATTCAGTGTGGTGTTGCATTCGCTTGATTCTATTGCAGAAACAACTCAGGTCATCGGTATGAGTGCCACTCTGAGCAACATCAAGGACTTGCAAAAATTCCTGAATGCGGAGTTGTACACTAACGATTTTCGACCGGTAGGAATCACATTCATCTTCTTGGTT